>NW_024468539.1:236023-341347 GCF_001632365.1 Laetiporus sulphureus 93-53
TTGCGCCTGTATAGGCACTATATAAATACACATATTTGTTGATTAGTACCTTATTGGGAACACACAAATATACATTTATTCCTCCATTTGATCCTCCAGACACAGTCTGACGTCGACACTACCCTCATACATATTGATTTTGTATACGTACATTATCCTTGTATAAAATCCTTGAAAATTTATTCATCAGATTATGGTCACATAGAATGGTCCATGCAGGTGCTTGACACTTGAAACTGGATTGTTCACACAATATGCAACCAAGTATTGACACCATTTGGATGGTAAATTGTTGTACATTCATTAGACATCAATCTACACAATAGATATGTACACCCAATGACTGAAATGTCATTAAACTATTATTTTTTCTTTTCCCTCCCTCCCACCCTTCTGTTCCTCTACCACACGACCATTATGCTGTACATTCCACACGGTCTCCCAACAATGGACCCGACTTGTGAAATGTGGGGGTGATATGAAGAAAATATAGATATATATCTATAGGGAAAGGAAACACCCAATCATAGATTAGGAGGTGCTCCTCACAAGCCCCAACCCAATCATAGATTAGGGGGTGTGCTATTAAGCACATCAAGCTTACCATGTAGACAAGTGAACACACTAGTCTTTTCATGCGAGTATCTGACTAGTCATCAGATATCCATGGTAATGCGAGTATCTTTCAAGGCTCGGCTAGCATCTTGACAGACTGCATAGACCCTTTAAAAGCTTATAACATTGATTGATGCAACATTTAGTCCTGAGCATGACAATTAAACTGCATCACATTTATGGCAGTCACCCATATTTAGTTCATGATGATGTAGACTGTTGTTGACAAACTCCACTGTCGCAGCAAGCTCGTTATTCACTTGACAATAATATTTCTAAATCAGAAAATTAGTATAGGATACTGCGAAGGCAAGCAGAAAACAATCCAACTGAGCATAGTGATAGCCAACCAAGATTGCATTCATACTAGTTCTTACATCACAAAGAACCACTGTTTTCCTTGAAATGATTAGAAACCAAATAAAGCCAACCCAGATTGTGGAGCTATCAAATCTGAAGAAGTGCATGACACTTGACTTGCCATAATATTCGATCAAATCTTGCATATCAAATCTTCACTCGATCGAATATCCATTTGCATAGTATACTGTGAAATATACTGTGACAAATAGGGCAGATACTGTCCCTGAAACAAATTCCTGTTTCTAAATACTTTAGTGAAGTAAGGACAAGCATAGTCCCTGAAACAAAACTCTTGTTTCTAAAAAGCATTTGAACCTGGGCAGTTTTGAGCGCCCTATAGCACGTGACTTTGCAAGATTATGTAATAAAGAACATATACTGGTCGAGTTTCGAACTTGGTACTTCACCGCCCCCATGGCACAGTGAAAGCATCCATGGGGGCACGACAAGAATGTGTGAATTCGACAACGACCGACGACAGCATTTGACAACTGGTGAAGCCCAGTATCTGGAGTAATACTGAAGGGCCGTGGCAGGGCTTTAAATGTCTCTTTTTACAAATCATGCATTTACATGACCTTGGCACGTCGTTAAACTGTTCAATTTTTGGCAGCTTTGAGCGCCATGAATGACCTAGTGCAAGTCATTAAACTGCAAGCACCTTGACCTGAAGCAAGTCTTTAAACTGCATCAAATGGCAATCACCATGATGATTAGCCAAGTTCACTTTATTATGCCTGGTTTATACCTTGTCATAGTATCTTATGATGTTTGTTGATGACCATAGTTCTAGTGGCCCATGCTCATACTCATCTAAGATATATTGTGAACACAGGGCAAACACTGTCCTTGAAACAACACACTTGTTTCTAAATGACCTGAGCAAGTCCATCTAAACTGCATTAATATAGGGCAAAACATTGTCCTTGAAACAAAACAATTGTTTCTAAATATTTCAAACCCTAGAAGCTTGTACGCTTGCTTCCTCATTTCTTCATGACAACAACCCCACAGGAATGACTTGTTCATGAAACTCGTCAATAGTTCATAGAAACTATAGTACACACAATGATGTGATACATACTGTGATTATCTCGATTAAGAGAAGGTGTTGAAGAAATAATATATTCCAAGTAATCTACGAAGGTCACAATATGAAGAAGGGTATGGAAGGACAATGTCCAGTGATATAATCTCAAGGTATCGTACGATAGGACATTGACCAATCAGGATATTCATAAAGTATCATACGACACTGAGTAAATATGCCATTGGCCAGTTAGATACTGTAGTATTACTCATCTATGTAAGTAGACAGTGGCTGTAGATACCAGAGGTCCTAGACCCGATATATGGGGGTCTTTACCCACATGTATATATATCAGGTAGCTACACCACAATCTATAAGTGACTTCTCCATTGTGTCACAAAGCACCAAAGCACTTAACCCAATTAAGGGCAAGTCTGCTTTTGTGACCTGCACAAATGATCCCACATAAAAAGCCTGCCACAAGGGCTAGGCTGAGGATGCGCGCAGTGGTATGCAGTCTGGAAAAGGGGCTCAAAGGGCCCTTAGCCTTATGCTCACAACTAGGGGGTGAATTGGCTGTTTAGGCCGCATACAATAGGATAATGAATCTAAGGTTCTCCCTTAGATCCTCATGGGTTTATATACATGTAGGGCAGGGCCCCTGGCACTGTGCTACTGTGAGACCTCAGATACCTACATGTGAATATATTGCCAGAACCGGTAATGGTTCTGGACTTCGTCATAGCAACTATCTACAATGGCCGTGGATACGCCGAGGTAATCCTATCTAATCCAATGAGATAAATGCCTGTAAGTGGGTCCACTGTTGAGGGGCCAATGGGTGATGGCCAACAGAGCACATCACAACGGTTGCAACATCAGATGAGAGGATCTGTCCAAACTCAGAACAATGAGTGTGACAATCAGTCTTCATCTGGATAGGGTTGTGAGAAGATCTAGCCTATCCTGTACCTGGCTATACTGTATGCCGGTTGGTAGGGGGATCCTCTGTTGTGATATCTGCCTATTGGTTTAGGCAGCAAAGTGGTGCCACTATCTTGAGTGGCGAATTGGGTGCTTGCTAGCTTGATGGTCCAATGAGTTCCTTTCTGGGCAAGTGGCCTGGTGTCACGTGACCAACACCTGACAACTTCCAAATAGGGCAAGTGGCCAGTGTCACGTGACTGGGTGGCTGAATCATGGGCGCTTGGTGGTCATGTGGTAGACACAGTCATATCCGTGATGTATGTGGTGGCATTGTGCTGTTTGTCCAAGTATCCACGTTGCGAGATCAATATGAAGGTTGGCGTCCAAATAATTACTCAGATGAGGACTTTAATGGTGCAAAAAGAAAGGCGCCACTTAATACTGTGACACTACCCCCACTTCAAGGTTCAGACTCCGGATGAACTGAATAAATGCTATGGTAAATAGTACCCTCGCTTCAGGTTCTGACTTCCAGGGTGGAATGGCAGGGTGTGTTGTGTAAATGGCATCTAAGACTTTTGCTAGCAGCAAAAAGGGGTGATGCAGTTTAATGACTTGCTCAGGTAAATGGTGCACTTGTGAGGCTAACAGTTCTTGGTCCTAGATGTCTGATGTCACAGACAGTGCTATTGGCTGCTGTTGCCCAAGATAGTGTGCAAAAGGACTTGCAGTTTAAAGACATGCGCTTGGTCATTCGTGGCGCTCAAAGCTGCCAAAATGTGAATAGTTTAATGACGTGCCAAGGTCGTTCAAAATGCATAATAGTTGTAAAAAGATGCTGTTTTTGACCACAGCGTCGGCCCCTAGGTATCATTCTCCGGATACCAGTTTATCCTGGTCTTCTGTCTTCAGTCATGACTTCATGCTTCTGTGCTACAGCGGATTGGGTAGGTTATTACATAATACATGGCAGATTCCGTTTTATCGAGGAATCGAACCTGCGCACACGTTATGTTGTGAGATGATCGGGTCCTGACGTATCAGATTGCCATGGCTTAACCCCTAAGCCACTTGAGCGAGTGAAGATCAGGTTCGAAACTCGACCAGTATCTTTTCTTTATTATATAATCTATGCTGATGTAATCATGTGGCGTTGGAAGGTGGCATGATGTCCCTAGTCACATGTCTGAGTATGACGTCATTTGATTGATTTGACCGATCGTGATCGTGGTTGATCTGTGATTTGAGTCGAGATAGACTTTCTGATCGATCATTGATCATGAATGATGTCATTGTGTTGGCGCTCATAGCTGCCATAGTGGTGCAGTTTTGGTTGACTTGCCCAGGTCCATGATGGCGCTCAAAGCTGCTAAATAATAGGATGCCCTTGGTCAGAGGGCTGTTTCAAAAATTATGTCTTGTACCCAAAAGGTTGCCTATGTCTTTTTAGGATTTTATATAGAATAGCTGCCATGTTTGCATTGTTGTATGCAAGTAGATGCGTTCCCCAACGCTGTTCATACTTGTTGACAATGGTATCTCGATTGCCCTTTAGGTTGGCATGCTATGTAGGCAAAAGTTGAAAAATGGAAGATTTGAAAATGTGATCCTTTGGCGCTGCTTGGATCATCCTTGACTTGCTCACGCTCGTCTTTGGACATGTGATCCTAATTGCTTCGCGAATCCTTCTCGACTCTTCGAATAGGACATGCGCTCGATACTTGCTATATATCTTTGAGTGCTGCACTTCTTATGCGCACATCTTCAGATAAGCTCATACATACTCGCTGTATCCTACATTACCTCCCCCTTGCCAGGTTCCTCCTGGAACCGATGCGGCATGAGTGAGTTAAAACAAGACTGGGGGGCACAAAAGTAAGGGAGGGTGGGTGGGAGAAAAAGCCTTATAACTTTTTGGGGAAAAGGTGGTTTAGGCATCCCATAGCAAATAAATTACTAATTGTTGCGCAATATGTAGTAATTCTGAGAACCGCTTCTGGGTAAAAGGGTTCCCAATATCCCATTGTATGTGCCAAAATAACTCCCTAAAAATTGGATTATCTATTGTGGACTGCTAAGTAAAGATCTATTTCCGTCAGCAGTTTACAGTCAAAGACTGCCGTGCTCTTGGAGATCTTATATGTGGACAATCACTGTGTCGATTCGGAGTAGCATGTCTTTAGATATCTGGAATATTTTATTTATATATTTATAGGTGACCAATCCTATACAAATGATATATAAATGATAGGTAATAGTTTAATGTCATTGCAAACGCTGGAGGTCTTATGTAAGCAATAACTCATAGTATTTTCGCACATAAGAAGCGATAAGTCGTGGTATTTTCGCAAATATTGCCTATATTGAAATGAATATGGGTGGGGGGACAAAGGTTCCAATATCAAATGTTGCTGCAGCGCTGTCCTGGTGAGGGAGCGGCTTACGGGAAGGTGCCTGCTACCAAGTCTTGAGGTAGGCTGACAGCGGTAGAGGTGATGATGGATGTGTCAAAAAAGGTGCACCTCACACCTGAATTTCTTGGGCTGAAAAAGCACAAACGAATAACTCTAGGTCTTCTGCGCTTGGCTCAAAAATTAAACAGTTTTATTTAAGGTGGTCATGTTTAGGACCAAAAAATCACACCAGCAGCAGGAAGCTGGGGGCGTGCATGGAGATTCATTATAATGTCACAAAGCACCAAAGCACTTAACTCAATTAAGGGCAAGTCTGCTTTTGTGACCTGCACAAATGATCCCACATAAAAAGCCTGCCACAAGGGCTAGGCTGAGGATGCGCGCAGTGGTATGCAGTCTGGAAAAGGGGCTCAAAGGGCCCTTAGCCTTATGCTCACAACTAGGGGGTGAATTGGCTGTTTAGGCCGCATACAATAGGATAATGAATCTAAGGTTCTCCCTTAGATCCTCATGGGTTTATATACATGTAGGGCAGGGCCCCTGGCACTGTGCTACTGTGAGACCTCAGATACCTACATGTGAATATATTGCCAGAACCGGTAATGGTTCTGGACTTCGTCATAGCAACTATCTACAATGGCCGTGGATACGCCGAGGTAATCCTATCTAATCCAATGAGATAAATGCCTGTAAGTGGGTCCACTGTTGAGGGGCCAATGGGTGATGGCCAACAGAGCACATCACAACGGTTGCAACATCAGATGAGAGGATCTGTCCAAACTCAGAACAATGAGTGTGACAATCAGTCTTCATCTGGATAGGGTTGTGAGAAGATCTAGCCTATCCTGTACCTGGCTATACTGTATGCCGGTTGGTAGGGGGATCCTCTGTTGTGATATCTGCCTATTGGTTTAGGCAGCAAAGTGGTGCCACTATCTTGAGTGGCGAATTGGGTGCTTGCTAGCTTGATGGTCCAATGAGTTCCTTTCTGGGCAAGTGGCCTGGTGTCACGTGACCAACACCTGACAACTTCCAAATAGGGCAAGTGGCCAGTGTCACGTGACTGGGTGGCTGAATCATGGGCGCTTGGTGGTCATGTGGTAGACACAGTCATATCCGTGATGTATGCGGTGGCATTGTGCTGTTTGTCCAAGTATCCACGTTGCGAGACCAATATGAAGGTTGGCATCCAAATAATCACTCAGATGAGGACTTTAATGGTGCAAAAAGAAAGGCGCCACTTAATACTGTGACACATTGAGAGACTCGACCCCTTCATTGGGAGTCTTGTAGCCTTGCCCACTAAGTCCTCACTGCACTGTGTCAAGCCTGCACCTGTTGCTGGTAGCACACAGCTCATTTGTCATAATGGTGACCTGGCAGCATTTTATCTCTTGCTCTCTTACTTTTGTCTATCAGAATGCGTGATGTGGCACATGGAGCTGCCGAATGTTGCAAAGCTAGCGGGAAGGGTCATTGGAACGGCATAATCTCTTACAGATGATGAGGCACCTCCGATCACAGCATGCAATACGTTTATTGATAGCATAAGCGCGATTTGTCTCTAAAAAGTACTCATTTTTGCAGAGTTCCCCAGGCCTGGATGGAGAAAATACGACGGAGAGCAGTGATTCTAGTGGAGTCGCAGACATCGGGCGGTGTAATGTTGCCACAGCGATCAAGGTAAAGCTGCCACTCTATGTCTCAGATGTTGGATGGAAGCCAAACCCGGGGTCATGACAATCCGTCTAGAAAGGGTGGAATCAGAAGTCTGAGGATAAGCACATGATGGCGAGGAAGTCAGAACTTAGTAGTATGCAAGCGCTCACTGGTATGGAAGCGCTTGTGTTGCACATGACTTTCGCACTCTCACCAGCTCGCAGCATGTCACAGATTTCAACATATACTCACCGGGAGCATGAGCCCATAATTCCACTGAGAACATTTTAGAGACATTGTGATGTCAGTCACAATGTAATTATAATGTTACTGATGTAAACATTATGAAATTATTTGAATTGTTTCGAGTGCCATCATTGTTGAATAATTGTGATATTATTCAGAAAGACACCATAATGCGACAAGAATTGTGCTCCCGCCAGCATTTACACAACACATTGGCATCATTTTGAATGCACCTTAAGCGTACATTATAAATGTGATCAAGGTGAAGTTACAATGAGTGCCAAATGCTTTCCATCATGTGCCAGCTGGAATCATCTTGAATGCATCAGGGATGTCCTAATATGGTTAGTGTATTACTATATATGGTAATGCAATTTATGCGATCACAATGAACCCAGTGGGAGCATCTTGACAACATCATGGCCCATCATGGATATCATTTAGAATCTTCTCTCAAGAAGCATTTAGGAAGTTATCACAATATTGCTTGAATGCTGTCAGCTGCAACATTGGGGTCTCGTTCTTGCATCTTTATGAATGCTATCAAAATTGTGCCACAATGTTGATGCTTAAAACATTTTAAAACATTCAAAATGATTTCAAAATGTATGCACTGAAAACATGGCATAATTATTTGGACTATTATTACAATGTGTCCAGAATGTTTCATGCGGAATCATGGGCTCATGCCCCCGGTGAGTACTATCTGAGAGCTCTCGCACGATTGAAATTTCGCAGGCCGTACCTCCAAGACTATCACAACATCAATGTAGGCACAAACCAAAGGAACTTTGTCGCTTTAAAGCCTTCAAGTTGCGATGCGCACGTCATTGAATAACTTATCACTCGTGTGGTGCTTCAAGACGATGGCGTTCTCGTTCCCCCATCCCTCTCATTCGCGCTACGCCTTCCCGCCATATGTCTGCTGAAAGACCTGATGATGTGCACCTGTTCAATCACGGGATGATTGCACGCTCGCTGTCGACTCATCTGCGGACTCGAAAATGTGGTAAGCGCTGTCAACAGCGAACCTTTCCGTCGTACCCTGTTTACTCTTTGAACCAAATGTCACCCGCATTTTGCTTTGATTTGGGGGGTGAAAGATAATCCATGGAGTTACCGACTCCAGAAGAGCCTTCCGAGGCTGGTGCCAGTGACCGCCGAGTTGTTAGAATGCCAAATGCTATATGGAAGTTTCTTATCAGTCGGTGCTGTAATGTGTTCTATCTTTGCTGTAGTCAATTTCAACTAAAGCACACGTTATCCGACCACCGGGAAGCAAACAACAAGCTTAATAAGAGCGACTGGATGTATTGAATGATGATGCTCCGACCTTGGCGGAGACTAGGCGGTCCCATGACTCCAACACGCTTTCAATTGATGCTGATGTAGAACTTTGTGCTATCGTGCGCTCCAAACGGGACCACAGCGGGTACGTATTCGCTGACTTCTACACGATATTGCTCCCCTAGTTGACTTCCCTCACTTAGCTTTCGATATTCATGGGCTCGTACGAACCTATGAAGCGCCGGGACTTGAAGGAAGACGTCGAACACGTCGACACCCTCACAGAATCTCTCCTTCCTGGCTATTACATACCTACGAAGGCCACCAAAGCAATCAGCAAATGGATTCATTCAATCGCCCTTCTCCTGTCGACAGTTCTCATGATATGCTCATTCTATCTCGTTTTTCACGCTCCGAGTATCGTGTGGCCACACGATGTTCGAGGACTCCGAAAGCCAGACCAGTACCCTGGCCTCAACTTCGTGCCTAAATACACAAAGAAAGGTAGATAGCGAACACTTCAGATGCGCATGATTGCTTATCACCGCAACTCTCACGAATAGGCCCTGCGACGATATTTCCAAGTAAGATTGTTCGGGCGAATAAGGCGTCTCCAGATACATTCTACGCACCTGGAGCACATGTTGTACTCAGCGACAATGTGAGTGATGATAATCAGCGCCTCATCCTCTGTTGTTGAGTGTCGGGAGTGCGCAGGATTCCATGTTCTACCAGTGGCCCATGAAGCCTAGCATCTTCAAGCTATGTATCATCGAGGCTTGGGTCACGCCTCAGGACCATCTTGAGCTTCTGCCTCCGAATAAGACCTGGACGGCATCTGGAAACCTCTCAGAGATTCAAATTTGGAATGTCACATCTCCTGCTGCGCCGATTGAGAGCATGAGCTGGAACACACGTCCAGAGAGAATCTCGCTGCTTGGCACCGTGGCTTGGATTACGCATGCAGACAGACTGCATCTGCCGGAATTCGAGGATGGATGGCAGCTCAAGCCACCAACTCCCCGCTTCGAGTGTGGCTACAGAACCGTCAACACGATCGAGGTCGCGTGCGAGGGCTGCAACATCGAGTTCAATCAGGTCTTCTCTGAACCGCCACTAGGTATGCGAAACCATGATACATCAAAAAATTCCATGACTTACCTCCCTTTCGTCCTACTAGCATTTGACTTGTCACAGATCGGTTAGGATAAAGTGATCTTGTACGCGCCGGGCTATCGTACTCGAAATGGCTGACCATCTCGCTAGAATATTCACCTGTGTTCAATGAAGCGCTCTCCTTCGGTGTAGATGAAACAGAACCTTGTATGCTCCTTTCGATTCCCAAGACGATTCTTTATCTCTGCCCACACAACAATCGATCGTACTACAGTGGATGCTACTGAAGTCAAGACCTTATAGGACTGACATGATGACATGTTTTTGCAGCTCCGCCGTATCTCAGCCTCCCTCAGTCGTGTCCGGTCACCTGAGGCAGTACGCGAATTAACCCTCTGTGCTAACCCATCACGTCAGGGTCATCCTATAGACGTTCGTGCATCATTCGGATCCAGCGTCTAGAAGTTTCACCATATCACGCACTGAGCAACTTGAACTTAGATGGATAGTAGCGGACAGGTACGGCGCTAGGCGTGGTATCTATCTCGTTTCACCGTGATTGCTAGTCCCGTTTGAGTTGTAAAGTGGCGATGGATGCCCATATGCTGCGCTGACGAAAACGAATCAGAAGAATGTCCTCGTTGTGATGGGTAGTCAGCGCCACTCGTCTTAGAGACTCACAGTTTAACTCTCTCTCATTATGAATGCTTTCTCAGTTGCGATTATCTTCATGCTGGCCCTGATGCATTTCGCAGTAGCCATTCCAAACTCTGAAGACATCGGCGAGTATGCGTCTAGAGCATGTCCTTCCGTGATCGAGCACTCGACACTTCTTACACATCGTTGCAGGCGTCGCTAGGCGTCACACGTCTGATTCCAATGACTTCTGTCAGTACTATGCATACGTTCTCTCATGCTTTGACGTAAGGTGACCTCTATTTGTCTCCAGATGCAGCTGCCCCTCAGCAGTAATCCAACATTGTTCACATCAAGGATACCGATGGCACCGATTGACAGTGTTGATGTAAGCAAACGAAATTGGAACATTGATATTCACTATGCTGATGGCCTAATCCTTGTGTTTGCAGCCGAAAGCAATATCTGGGTCGATCATTTCAGGGTTACTGCCGTAATTTTGCACATGGTTCGGTTACCGAATGCTCGAGGCCAATCCCAGTCCAATACAAACTCTAGCCCGATGTTCTTCATATTTTCTTAAACGAATCAGACATGGATGTCTTGATACGTGGCTTTGAGCAGAAAGCAGTTCAGTGCACTAAACTGGAACTTATGGAGAACGAGGTATCGACGGGCTGACGCTTTGAGATTGTGATAGTCACAAACACACGTCGAACATGATAGTGCACCCTCCACATGAGTAGCGTCAGGCTTCACTTTGTAATCTTTCAATTTCGGGAGCTGACCCATTCATACTTCGGTTTGCTTTGCGTATCCTACGAGCATATTTTCCCCACAAGAAATCATTCAAAAAAGTTGAAACAGCTAGAAGAAGTTACATGCTATTATTCTTCGTCTTTCGGCCAGTGCCTCTGATTCTCGACGATGTAATCATAGACCTGCGTCCAATCCCTGCAGACATGAGTGACCTCGGCGCCAGTTTCCAAGGTAATGTCCGCATTGCAGAGAGCTCCCTGTCGCAAGAAATTCAAGCAATGCCCACTGTGCGAGTTCGGTCCATGGAGTAGACCTTGTCGGATCATCTCTAGGCAATGTATCTGATGAAACATCGCGACCGCAAACATACGTGCTGAACCAAAGATTGACTGTTCAGTGATAATGAAAGCAAAGGGGGCTCAACGTTTTACCATCAGGTCCCAGGCGCACAAAGCCGTGACCTTTCGGGAAGTGGTCGATAGCCTGCCACTCATGCCAGGCTATCGGCCATGTCTGGCTGTAATGGTGGTTCTTTGCAAAGTCCTCGAATGTCATGCCTACTGCATCGACACGCAGAGGCAGCTCCGTTGGATGATCATCGCCGTTATATGCTGCGTACGTCGAGGTCAGTCCCTTATGTACCGAACGAAAGAGATGCGTTTCGCGTTGCATGACTTACTGTAGTGACTATCGTCGATAAAGCGTCCGCCGCGCACCCGTCGAAGGGAAAGGCCATTGAATACGAGACTGACGACGAGCGCGACGAGCGCGACGTGGAGTGACTTCCCTGACAGTCGAGAGACGAACATCACAGAAGGCCGCCAGAGGAACAAGTCTTGGAATGTGAGATATCTGATGGTGAGATCACGGTCCCAGGCGGAGCATGGAGTTCACGCCGCAGGTGGGAGTGTTTCACTTTACGATCCCAGAAGTTATGGTATACTGCACTCCGAACGAATCTAGAAAACGCTGCCATACTTTTCAGGGCAACGTACTTCGGGAATGAGAGAGGCGCACAGGAAGTCAGAACAAAAACGGCGTTCTAAGCCCCCCGCGCTGGTCTATGTAGTTCCCCTACTGTGCTTCGGGTTATGAAGATTCCACACGTCGGATCCAAAGGGCCGCGTTCTCAATGCTTTGTCTCGCTTGTTGGGGCTCTGAACTAAAACGTAGGTCTGAAATGAAGCGCCCATTCATATCGTGCTTCCCAGAGATGATGAGGGGAGGATATACCAAAAATAAAAACATCCATGAACGGCGGAAAACGAATTTGCAAAGCGGTGAGGGCAAGTAGTCCGCCGATTGGAAATTGTTGCTTGTCAGATAAAGTCAATGCTCTCGTATCATTATTCGGGACAGGGTGATGGGTCAGCTGAGGAGGTCACACAATGATTTTGAAGTGCAAGGTCGTTCTCGTGACAGCCGAGGGTCACCACGAGGCAAAAAGAATGATGAACGTACCTATTATGACACATCTCCGATTGGGAAAACAATTTGACTATGAGCGTTGACATTAAGCGCTGAATGCACGACGTTATCCGAAAATCGCTGGTCAAGCATGACATCTAGGCGCAGAGGATCTAATGAGCGGGGAAGCTGTTGCAGGTATGAGAGGGACTATACATGCATGACCATTTCAATAGTTGCTGAACATTGCTTTTCCCTATGAATGCAGAAATACTCAGCCATACGAAATGTTTCGTTGCATCAAGCATCTTCGGGTAGCTGTTTCCTGAATCAGATATCATGACGTGTACGTTATACATCAAGAACAGACACTCGACGCGAAGAGGGAGCGAACCCTTGGGCCATGGCTTCAGGTGGCAGATCGAGGGTGTGATGTGTTATAATCAGCCCGAGCCGGCGATTTCTCGAACAGTCGAACAGCTGGAATTTGGGCGGACATCTGGTAACTATCAGACGTCCATATTCAAGTCAAGAGAAGATGCTGTTCCATGGAGGCTAACGCATTGCATCGCGACGTGGATGAAAGATGAAACAAGCGTTATCGAAACCGACTCGGACGATCCCCAGTGAAAGCTCATCAAGCGCGCACGCTCGTTTAGCGCCGGGCTCTGCCCTTTCGGAAGACTCATGAGGTTGGCGCCGGCCGTGAAGATATCCTGGAGACCGAATCGCTCCATGGTGAATCGCCCATCATCGTTTTGATCTAACATGCAAAATAAAATACTAGACCAGACATTGCTTCGACGTCATCGGAGTCAACACAACCGTTGTGTGGCCGCCCCGGCGAGATCACCGCACAATCCGTATTATGATTCTGGTATCAACCGACTCTCTTATTTTACTGGGGCCATCGTCACATAGACAAGAACGGAGCTATATAATTCAAATATATGCCCTGTTCTACAGTACGCTCGAAGCCTTTCCGCGCTTGATGTTGACAGTAGAATTGTTCTCGATTGGCAGCGCTTTTGTGACCTTCGAAGGCTACGACACATCAACAATGATATGCGGTATCCCAGACATACGGGGACTCAGTACATGACATTAAAACGCATACTAAATGGTACGTTTTCCAAAGGTTGCATGGTTAAGATGCTCGAAGCCCATCTGAGCAGCTCGCAATCTGTAACTACGATGAACCGTGGCACAAGAGAGCTGTGGAATGCGCCCCATCGTTCAGCTTACATCTTTTCTTTTTGCCACGAAGGCGGCGTGTTACAGTGGTTTTCATCACCGTGGTATGTCTCTTGAAGGTCGTCACCTACAGCCAAAGTGAGGATTATGAAATGGGAGTTCGAGGACACAATTCAGTATCTGAACCCCAGACTCGCGATCGATGCTATGCAATAGAACTCATACCACAAGGACAGCGTGGGCAAGGCTGCTCAGCATCCAGGGAGCTTAGAGCGCGCTCCAGAGAGGGTACGCACGACTTTGTTTCACTCGGACGCAAATGCAATGATTGTAGTGATATAATAAGCGGACCCTAGCACAGCTTCCGTCCTTGTGGATAATGACCACTTGACTGACCCATTCGGCTTGAAACATCCGCACGTCGTATTCGTTCTTGCGATTCTGTGGACAATCTTATTATTGCTGTTCACCTGGGAAACGTTCCATTGACCATATAGATCTACGGTGGGAAACTCCTGGTCAACATTCAATGCACTCAGAGTCATGAACTCGTCAGGACGCGCTGCCTTTGCAGCATGAGCCCATTGTTTCGCCATAGCGAACTTTCGAAAATGAAAGCAGGGACCAGCACGAGTTTAGCGAGCGATGCGTTTAGGCTCTTACCGGCGTAGCAATCGCTGGGCTGGAACGTGATCATGTCTGGATGCAAGCAGGAACAAAGCCTTCGTCGTTTTGCTAGCGATTACAAGCATGGGCTCAGAGTTCTGATTGACGGCTTACCCATGATGCAATGATACTGAAAGTGCTCTTTGGTCGACGTGTCAATAGGGTATATATGCGATGAAGAATTTCGTACCTACATCATTCGGGTTCGCCTATATAATAAATGACACGTCGGTCGTTTTCCAGCACCTCATGCGCTCCCAGACCTTTCACCAGGTGTAATGAGACTAAAGCAGTCATCGAAAACCGTTAAGGCTTCCCGGAACCATCTGGAGCTGCACGGAAGCACAGCGCGCCTTTATCCACTGCAATGAGAAACACTTTTAGTGAAAAGGTTATAAGACAGAGGAAGAGGGTATGATATTCAACGATTAAGGTACGTTCGTGAATGTATCGTTTAATCGTCGATAATGGCACATAGGAGAGACGACATGGACGATCGACGGACAGGCGCGACGGCGTAGCGCGTGGTAATGATCAACCCGTTAGGTACCCATCGTGCTCAGTCCATCAACACGTCCTGAATCAATACTCACCGTTTTCTGCTGGCATTGCCACGGAGGCGATGGCAAAAAATGACACATGGAAGATACCCAAGCGCTGCTCTCGTTGTGAGAGGGCCGTATCAGTCACAATGAATGCGTTAGATGACGGTCGGTGCTGAGGTTTGTGCCTGTTTCCGTGCCACGGCAGTCCATCCTTCGCGAACGTGACAAAGAAGAGATCTATCTCACTTCGCATTTCATCGCGAGCTCGAAAGCATCGTTGAGAGGCGTGCATTCGTGGGTCTGCGAATATAGATATGAAGCTGGCGGTCAGATAACACAATGTTGTGAACGAGTCTCACCTCTTTCCCGCAGTAAGAGCTTCATAGCCCAATGCGCGCTCGTGACAAGAGCATGATGCAGTTCTGACCAGCACCCAATGTCGCCATGAGCAAGGGTAGGCGGCGAATCACCTCTTTTGCTGTCTCGGCAAAACGCAGATGCTATAAGTGCAGAAAACATCCGTGATCCAGACTTGATGACGATATCTGTCGTCCAACCCCTTGCTAGAGGGAAGACGATTGAGAAAAAGGGCTCGAAAAGTGGTTCTTGACGATACAACGTATGACCTCGTACTCGGGGGCGTTGGGCTCTCCTGAGGAAAAGATTTGTCCGGCCTGAGTTCCTATACAGACTCATTGGCAGTCGCATCATCACTTGACCGGTGATATGATATGTCCATGCCCAGTATTCGCAAAAAAATTGGTCGTGAATCCCGATTCAAACGCAGCCAAGATGATCTAGGGAAACTCCTACGCCGCCAGAAACAAGGAGGGAGATTTGATGTTGCAGACGTGCCTGGCTGGGCGCTCAGTTGGCGTGAGGAGAAGAGCGAACCGTCTTCCGATCTTAAAATGTGGCGAGATTCGTCATGTTTGCAACTAGAAGGGGGGGATGCAAGGGGAGGATGATCAGCCGTTCCGGAGCGCATCACCCATATGGTTAATCGCAATGAATCACACAGCCTTCTAGACAGCGCGGGACAGAGTCACTCGCATGCTCGACCCACTGCGCGACCAGGTCCACAGGAGGCACGTCGAGGCTGTCACTTTGCTGCAATCTGCGTAGCGTTCACAAGGAGGTAGCGTTGCACCTTCCCAGGGACGTCCGCGCCTGCGAAGGGAAACTCCCAGAGTCTCGTAAGCCAGGATGTGTGGCCCGTAGAGCAGTCGTGCGCGTGAGGGATCGGACCTGGCAGGAGATGAGAGCTACGTGGGTCACGGCTCGCCTACTTGAAAGAGACGGACAAAGTACAGCACTCGCGCAGTTGGGAACTGGGAGACTGAGAAAGCTTTGATGACATGGTGTGGATGGGATGACCTCGTGGACAAAGCTGCCTGGCGAACGAGACTAGTCAGATGCGTCCTGACGAGGTCATGCCGTCATGGGATTTCGTCAGCTTGCATTCTCGTCCATGGTTCGACGCAGTTCGCGCGTAGGTAGGATTGTACCGTGGTGCGGGTTGCCAGAAACGCACATGATGCAATACTGAGGTTCGCCGGTGAGCTGATCATAGCGGGCTGTGCACTGTCGAGTCCCATGTCACGCAGTGGTGGTAGTATGACCAGAACGGTTAGGCGGGGGACGCTTACGGCCAGATCTCTGCCGAACGTGCGTTGCGGACTCGAAAATGGTGAGAGCATAGGCGAAACCGTAGTTTGCATGAGGTCACTGGCTGGTTAGATGCGGTGTGAGTATGCTTATGAATGATCGCTGGCTCGTGAGCAGGTGCGCGGGATCCTCCAAGGTCCTTGAAGTGGATGGCAAGTGAATTACGATGAGGTTGCACAACATGTTGCCGGTCGAGTGGTGTGGCGAGCATCCTGGCACAGTAGTAGCCCTACGGGAACGACGCGACCCGAGATGAGGACCGTTCTCTGGAGACGTGATTCGTGAGTGGACGACAAGTATAATGAA
Source organism: Laetiporus sulphureus 93-53 (assembly GCF_001632365.1). NCBI lineage: Eukaryota > Fungi > Basidiomycota > Agaricomycetes > Polyporales > Laetiporaceae > Laetiporus > Laetiporus sulphureus. Next base: position 252,862 of record NW_024468539.1, read on the forward strand.
AAAGAACGCACAAGGAGCCGACAAAGTTTGGCTGATCGTAGCGAGGAGGTTATGATGAACTGATATAGCCATGATGTGAGGGAATTACAAATGACGTAGGAAGGTGTACGCGTGAGAGCGCAGCAGCGAGGGATCGGCGACACGCTAAATAAAACGTGGATCCTTGAACAGGACAGACGAGCAGGGTGAGCAGCATGCAATGTCTGTCTCTGTGGTCAATGCTCATGGGACGATAAGACTGACGTGGAGGACATGGGAGCGACGGAACGGACATGAGACGCAGGGCCTGCGTTGCTGGGTTCATTGCACTAATGATGAGCGAGGGCAATCTAGAGCAAGCCAGAGCACGTTCTTCTTCGCGAAGCTGGCGGTTGCGCGTCCAGGAGACAAGGCGTTGTTCTCGTGGTGTGTCAGAGCCGCTGGCTGGAAGACGAAGGGAAGGACGCACCCATGCAGCTCCATGCTGGCCACGACCATCGGATGGTCCATAGCGGATGAACGAAGCGCACAATGAAGTGGAGAGGAGCGCGTCACAATCGAGTGAGTGGCGGCTCCGCGTTGCAAGGCGTCATGGCAACGGAGAGTAAAGTTGGCTGATCCGGCGCCACGTGGGTTAACGGTGCTCATCGCGTCGGCGGCTGCGAGGCCACGGGCCAGCCTGCAGACAATACGCGTCCCTTGGCCCTGGCTCAATAAAACTGCTTCACCCTTGCCCCACGAGCGGCTCTCATCCTCGGTGTCCCAAGTTCAACTGTCCGCGACGAGCTTTCTCTCTATTTCTCTGGCTGGTCCATTGCATTTCTCACGACCGTTGCGACCGCACGCCGACGTCTATCAATCACCGCCCACGTTCTCATCGCACAGCATCCGCCGCAGCCATACTACTACCTCTCTCTCCCAGCGGCAACAACCCATCTTCTTCGTTCCTCTTCCTCTGATTTCGCCTCGGTCGCCAGGCGCTGCCCTTTTGTTTGTTCGCCTTCCATTTCGTTCCTCTTTGACATCTTCCTTCGCAAGCCCGGTGCTTTCACGCAATCGTTCTATCGTCTGGCAACGTTTGGCAACACATTCACTTCTATCTATCACCATGTCTCTCAAAGCCGAGCTCGAGACCTGGGCCGCCGCACTCAAGGCGTACGACGAGGAGGACTTTGACAAGTCCCTCCAGCTCTTCTCCAACATCGCCGATTCATCCAAGATCCTCACCAACATGGGACTCATCTATGCCACCATCGGCGAGCACGAGGCTGCCGTCGAGCAGTTCGCCGCTGCGACCCAGCTCGATCAGTACCTTGCTGTAGCGTGAGTGATCCACGCCAACTTCCTTCATCCCCGTCCTTCTTCCTTCGCACGCCGATGCACCCCGATGGACGTCATACTCTTGATATCGTATCGCGTTTATGCTGATTGGTGCGATCGCTGCGGTGCATTGACCTCGCATCACGATGAACTGCGTCCGTTGCGGCGGGCCTCGCTCTCTGCATCTCTCCGCGTGATTACGCGTGTTGGACGCTGCGCGCTGCCATCTGGCCTGGGAGTATTTTTCCTAAACCACGCGCAGCCAGACACGGCACCAACCTCCCATCCCTCCCCCCGCTTTCCACTCCCAGACCCAGACCCCAACTCACTCTCCCACAGCTACTTCCAATCCGGCGTCTCCTCCTTCCTCCTAGGCGCCTACCCCGCCGCGCTCCAAGCCTTCGACGACGCCCTCCTCTACATGCGCGGCAACGCCGACATCAACTACGCGCAGCTCGGGCTCAAATTCACCCTGTACGCCGCGGAGGTGCTCTTCAACAAGGGGCTCACGCTCATCTACATGAGCCGCGAGGGCTACCGCGAGGACGGGCGCGTCGGCGGGCGCGCGGGCGGCGATGGGGGGCGGGGCGAGCTGGAGGGGATGGCGGTGCTCGAGGAGGCGAGGAGGGAGGCGAGGACGGAGGAGCATGCGGTTATTGCGGATGCGATTAGGGATGGCGGGGATGGGTATACCGTGTTTAGTATCGTGAGCTCTCTGTTGCCTCTCGTCTCGGTTGGATTGGGAGTAACGCGGCCCCATAACGCAGCCCGTAGGCGTGCTCTACCGCCCGGCGGAGAAGAAGCTCCAGAACGCAAAAGCGAAAGACTACATGGGCAAAGCCGTGCGTCCCCACCCTCCTCCTTCTTGCTGATCCGCATAGTGACCCCCGCGCAGAAACTCGTCGCGGCGGAGGACGCGTCGGAGGCGTACACCGAGTTCACGGGCGTCGCGCGCATGCGGATGGGCCAAGGCCTGAGCCCGACGCGCGGCGAGAACGACCGGCCGCGCTCCCCAAGCGGACTTGGACTCGGACTCGGGAGGGCCAACACCCTCGGGACGCCCGCGGTCCCTCTCAGTGCGTACTCCCCCTTGCACCCTCTTCATCATATCATCTCATTGTCGCTGCACGTAGAACGCGACGACGACATCATGCCGTCGTTGCAGCGCTCCAAAACGACCATAAACGTCAGCGCCCCATCCCCCCGCGCACTCAACCCAAACGCCATCAGCCCCCGCTCCAACTCGCCCTCCACCGTCTCCCCCGTCCGCTCCCCGCCCACCGTCTCCCCCGTGCGCTCGGCGTCCGCGGGCCCGCGCGCGGGCGCCGGTTCGGGTCTGTCGAGGAGCGCGACGAGTGTTAGGCGGGGCGGGGCGAACGGGCCGGGCCCGGGGCCGGTGCGGGGGTTGAGCGTGCGGAAGCCGGGTTTGAATGCTTCGTCTGTGAGCGGGAATGGGAATGGTGGCGGGAATGGTGGGAGGGCGGAGGCGAGGGGGCGCGCGAACGCGAATGAGACGATGCGCACGACGGAGTTTTATGAGTCGTATTTGGATGGGTACGCCGAGGAGCCTTTGCCGCCTCTGCCACAGCCGCGCCGGGCCAACACCGCTCCCAGTTCCAATGCGAACTCGGGCTCGAATGCGAACGCGAACGGGAACGCGAATGCGAATGCGGGTCCGGGCGTGCGAAGGGCGAATACGACGCGCGCGCCGGCGAATAGCGTGTATAGCAATGGGAGCGGGATGGGTGGAGCGGGTGGGGGCGTGCGGAGGAGGCCGACGAGGAGGCCGACGATGAGTCGGCGTGTGGTGAGCGAGTATGAGGAGGACGAGGAGGGGTATGGGAGTGGGGAGTGGGAGGAGGGACCGGGTGATTTGATGAAGATTCGCGTCAAGGTAAGCTGCTCCTCTCTCTCCTCCCGTTTATAATCTCCCTCGTTCGTTCATCGCTCACTTCGTTCGCCACGCAGCTCCACTATCAAGACGACGTGCGCGGGATGGCCTTCACGCCCGACATGCCGTGGGAAGAGTTTTTGGAGCGGGTGACGGGCAAGTTTGGGAGGGCGCTGGACGGGCTGGGGATGAAGTTTAAGGATGAGGATGGGGGGAAGGTTAGTTTGAAGGATGGGATGGATTATGAGCTTGCGATTGAGACGGCGCGGGAGATGGCGAAGGGGAAGCTTGAGGGGAGGTTGGAGATTTGGTGTGTTGATGAGTAGGGGGGTGCTCGTGGTGGTTTTTTTGCTCGTTTTTGTTGAATCGTTGGGTTTTTTTTTGCGTTGTTGTTGGATGGGATTGGACTGGGATGATACCGCTCGTTTCGGCTGTTGTGTTTTGGAGGTGATCTTGTGCTATAGCTATATCTACCTCGCTGTAATGTATCTCGCCCTCGATGCAGTGCGCTCACGAATGCCAGTGGGAGCTTCTGTTTCGTGGACACCGCTATCCTGGTCAGTCGCACTTGCCACGGGCGTAGCTGGTGGTTGAGAGAGGAAGCTGCACGAGTTTTTCATACGGTGCTTTTGCTGAGGATAGAACCACAGTATCTGAAATGCGCATGGCTGTGTTGGCAATAGTCAATTCGTCCGGCATCCAATATTGATCACTTTCGACAAGGATTTCACGCAAAAGATCAATATATGGACATTGCCATGTCCACAAATCTCATCGAGAGATTTGCGAGGATTCTCGAAGGCTGGAGAGAGGCGAGCTTGATCGAGAATGAAGTATTTTTGGCGAGGGATCTATAGTTTCTCGACGGTCGTGATGGACCATACCGAGTGGTAGGCGGCAGGTACAGTATCTTGAAGCATTTCAAAGCGAAGTGCGATGTGGTGTTGCTATGCGATCATTTCGGCAGAATCGGTGTCTGTTACCATCATTGAGACTCTGGCACTCTTGCGCTACAGTGAGCTTCTGCCAATTATCCGCCACGGAGGAATTGACGATGCACAAGACTTGACCCTAAAGCAACTCTCCGGGCGGTCTTATATCCTTCGAGGAGACCTCACCGGTGCCGTTGACGATTCAACAGTGTATCGTACGTAGGCAGTCTAACATACGGAGCTTTGGGAAGCAGAAGCGACATACAACAGTAAGAGTGCTAGCAATTATTCCTGTTGTGCAGTCCCGCTCGATATAGCCGCATGAGTGAAGACCGCTAACATCAGCAAAAAGTCCGGAGCCCGATCTGGGCAGACATGGTAGATAATAGTGCCTTTGTATTGCAGTAGAATATATTTTCAGACATCTGCCCATGTCATCTGCTGGCCACTGGTCTGATCACCACCGGCCAGTTACACATTTATCTGACACTCAACTGACTTAATCTGACAGGTATGCACAGATATAGTCAGATATGAGGACGGTGATTCAGGCAGGCTAACAGAATATTATGAATTGAGTGTACATAAATCTTTGTATGAATGAGCACAGTCACAGAACCTCGGCACATCTACAAAGTTGCAAAAGGAACACCTGCATCCTCGTCTTCTTCACTCGACATATCATCTCGGCCGCCATCGTCCCCTTCCGCTACTCCATCGTCGGCTTCATTCTCCTCATCGACAACATAGCCGTAATCATATTCCTCGTCCTCCATGTTCTGACTTTGCTCACCGTCATTGAATGTCATGCCGCTGTCTTCATCATGCTGCCCCTCATCTACTATATCCTCATCTGAACTGCCATCTCCATCCTGTGGTATCCCAGCGTGGTCAGATTCTGCAGGCATTCGCACAACCATACCCTTGTGCCCCACACCACCTCCGAGATATCTCATGAACATATCTCTGTCAACAAACCTGAGTCGGGTGAGACATGTCACTCATACAATTATATGAACAATTCAGAACAGTCATGACTCACATGTTCACCTAGTAGAATTGATAATCCAGATCATTGTCATCAGGTTGTCTTGCGCATATTGATGGTGGCAGCAAATCTGGCGTGTGTCCATGCACAAATGCTGGAATGAGGTGTGCTGCCCGTATGACGTCCGCCGGGTTGAGAAATCCGAAGGCATGTGGATCATCACTGTCGACAAAGCCGATACGATGCAGCTGCTCTTTGTTGAATCCGCCAGGTGCTGCAATGTCACGTCCATACCAATGAACCCATAGAACATCCAGTTTCTGAGGTTCATCAGATGTTCGATATGGTCCCAAGTGTTGCACATTAACATGGAATATCCTAAGGCTCCAACTATTTATACTATTTACACTCCTGAGGTGTAAATAAATAGTATATAGTAAACAGTTATCTACATGTCATATAAACAGTTTATATAAAGTTTATATAGTTTTTTTGGTCCCATCTTTTGATGGAGTTCTACTCAACTGTGAGCAGCTTCTGTGATTGTTGAGGCCTTTAAGGACCTGTTTGCATCAGCAAGCACATGACAGTGAGCAGAAAACAAGCATTCAATGTCAACATTTGCACCAGAAATGACCAGAAAATCTTATGTCATACAAGAAATGACAAGAAACTCATGTTCATGAGCCTATATGATGATAAACTATCAGTGGTGACTGCTTTTAAACACTATGACTTTCAATTGGCTCACTGTTGTGCTGTCAAATCTAGCAATTGTGCACTCAATAGCCCTATATCATCATAAAACTATTTATACTATATATATACATCTATTTACTATGTACAGGCCCAACTGTAAATAAACAGATATAGTAAACAGTTAAAACTATGTAACATAGTAAATAGATAGAAATGTTGGAGCCTTAGAATATCCCGATGACCCGCGCGTACCAATACAGATGCTCATTTGCAGCAGAAGAGAATAGATCATCTTCTTCATGGGCTGCGACCATGATATTGCGATGCGTTCGTGGATTAACGGAATCTTGTGTGCGACGCAGATCGTAAGTTGTATAGTTGAGCTGCAAAACTGAGTGAAAATACATCCTGTTTTTCTCGAAGACCACTGTACGGTGATCAGACTCCGAGAAGCCCCTTTCATCGCTGTCATATCCACGACGGCATAGGCAACCAAGAATGTGATCTTTTAGAAGTGGCAGAAAGTTCTACATCAAGAATTAGAGTCAAAATCATGTAAAAGACAATCAGAACAGCGTACCTTACAAGCAGGATCACCCTTATTCACTCGAAGCCAGGTTGTGATATCTTGAAAGTTTTTCTGCGAGTGGGAGATGTGATACCTTGCCTCTGGAGATGTAGGTTCAAGTGTCTCGTCCTCAGATCCTACATTGACCCTTGCACCATGCAGATTCAAAGAAGTTGCTTCTTCATGTGCATGAGCAAATTGATGTTTGTCACGCTTCACAGCATTCTTCATCTCATGGTGACGTCTTTCTTCATCACATCGCTTCATCTTCTGTATAGTCACTTTGTGATGTTGATGCCAAGCAATCTGCCCTTCATGTTTGTTCTTATTCATCCTACAATAATCAGCCTTGACAGTTCAATGTTCCTCTTCACCCTTAATAGATGAATGAATTTTTACATTAGTATTTTTGTGCTAGCATCATTGAGCGCAGTATAACTTATGATCTGCATTGTGTAGTTGTCTGTTGTGCCATAGCGCATAATTGTGGTTGCATAGTTGCCAAGCGCATGCCACTTGTACATCTCAAGATTGAGCTTCTTCAGCTTCGGACCTTTCTGGATGCTTGCGACGCTATCCATCTGCGATGCCCTTTTGTTCGCCTGCATTTCAGCTTCTCTACATCCTCTTGCAGCTTCTTCTCTTGGAAGTTGAACCATGTGATATGCTTCGCAAGTCGTCCTACAAAATTTGCGCACAATTTTGCTAAGTTGTTTGGTCGACAAGCGAATGGTCTTCAATGTCTCGTCTGTATGCAGTCGCAGCTTCGCAAAGGCTTGCCACGTCACCAGTTTGAAGACCAAATCAAGAATGATCTCATTGTGAGGAGCTGGCAAAAGCCCCTCAATGACAGGAGCAATACACTGAAAAGGTGAAAATTGAGTGTTTTGATTATTGCGCAAATTGTTAATTTGCATGCACCTGTAATATATCTTCATAATCATGCATGGCCAGTTGTTTCAATCCAGATACATCGTTGCAGAATTGCTGAATTGTATCGCACCCAAACGTAGGAACTTTACGAAATCTACAAATGTCGTAAAAATCTTAACAACAAATTCGGGGGGTAGCAGTGTATTGTGCCCACCTTTTATTAAACCTTTGAACAGCATTAGGACCTGAAGCATGGAGAATGCACAGAAGATGGGTCACAATTGCTTTCCAAACACCGAGCTTGAACTCATGCATCTGATCAACGACAAACATCGAGTAAAAGTCGAAGCCAAACAGTGAAAGATGGATGGAAAAGGCACTCTGAGTATTTATTATCAATATTGTGGGACCTGCAAATATATTAAAATAATTGGATGCACTCTAGTTGGTATCAAAGATCGGCTGTCTAGAACACGAGTGATACGCTTGCTGCTAGGAGCGTAACCCTTCTTGAATACCCAGTGTCGCATTCTTGAGAGATCATATTGCACAGGGTGATCATCTGTGCATAGTTTGGTATGCCGAAGCATGTCAGCATGAGATCCCATGTTGGAGATGTCAGTCTTCTTTGTGAGGCAACGTGGACATGGGCACTGTGGTAGATAGCGCATGCAAGTGAGAAGAACTCTGACGAGAATATTAGCATAGGAAGGATACAAATGCAAACAATTCTATACATACTTCTCAGGATAATCAGCGGAGTAAGTGAAAAACCTAGAAAACATTCACCGCAGCACTCCGTCTCCACATTGGATCAACATTCTGTGTTCGTAAGCGTGCATGAAGTCCAGATCGAGTGCGAGCAGCCATATCGCATGAAATAGTTCACGCTTGCAGAACCGGAGAATGTCCATGCTAGTGAGTTCACCATACGTTTCTTCATACCAGTCTTGGAAATTATTGGGTAACTTGAAAGATAGAAATCAGGTAGCTTTCAGAAGACATAAATTAATGATGCATACTTTAGAAATATATGTGAAATGGCAGCATGCCCCAGACCGCCGTCGTGCACGTGTGTACTTTGATTGAAAGCTGAATGAGATGTAAATGGGCTACAATGATGCCATTCTGAAGTTGGCTAAACATGTAGAATCTGACCAGAGCATGATAGGAGCAATGGCGACTTCAATATTATCAGAGTCGCCAGATGTTTTTGCTTCCGCACGAAGTTTTGCATCTTCTTCAAGGAAGGCATCTGAATTATAAAGCTCACTGTAGATGCGAGTATCCTCAGTCGATCCTGTGTCATCATTTGTCTGCTGCCAGAATTGTTTGAAGGGCTGCCAGTGATAGGTCTTTGCATCTGGATCCTCGCAAACCTTCTGAATGATATCAACCAGCCATCGCATGTGAATGTCTCCCACTTCAAAGGTAGGAGCATCGTCTTCGAAGGTTTTTGTCTTCTCTTTAGGTACAGGAATTTTTACTGAGCACTGTCGCCAGCCTTCAGGGTGAGAGAAACGACTTTCGTCATCTGCAGAGTCTAGACGGAATAGCTGAGTCACAGTACACCATTGCGACATCAACACTGAGAGATCAAAGTCATCTGCACATACTGTATAACCTCATTCACAAGTCGATCTATTTCAGCAAGAGACTTGTTATGTGGCCCTGTAGTGCTCCACATAACAATATGCGCAGTAGTAGCGTTATCGAACGGGTGATACCAAGGCCTTGCTTTCTCCTTTTCCTTCACCTTCTTGAGACTCGGAGAGTCACAAAAGTCATCAAGAGAAGTGGTATCAGTTGGAGGGTAGGAGGGAGGTGAGGAATAATGATGGAACACACCAAACTCATTTGGTGTGGTGTCGTATATTGGCACATTTTCAATCGATGGCTGAGATTCATTGGGAACCTCTTCACATGAGATGGTGTGAGATCTTGTAGGACAATTTATGAGAGGCCTGGGTATGTGTGCTGGAAGGCCACGAGTAGATGATGGCAGAAAGTCTTGGAGTGCATGAGGTGCACGTCTTTGACGGCCGCTGTGGCTGAGAGACAGTGCAGGTTCTGGTGTTGCTACCCTCCCTGTGGATGACCTCTGCGTGAACTCAGGTGCAGGCTCATTATTCAAGTGATGCTGCAATCATTGACCGTGCATGCGCTCAGACATACCATGACTTACCTCATCATCCCGGAACTCATTCTGATCTCCCAGATCTCTGCTAGCCACTCCATCCCTCTCAGCCCTTGGAACCTTTGCAGCCCTAGCATTTTTCATGTTTGCCACATGCTTCTTGACAGATGATACGGTTGCTGCCTTGACAGATGAGCATAAGCTATAGTGTATAGTGAGACCTCGAGCATCTTTGCAGGTTTTTTTGCAAGAAAAGCAGGTATAGGAAGGCATAATGATGAGTAGTGAGATATACAGGACAATAAAGTCAGTCAACAGGCACGTCGAGAGACAACAGCATGGATGGTGTTGCGCGAGCGCAACTTGGCGCAAAGGCGTGTCAGTCATGTGATCACATAAAGTCGCTCAGCCTGAAAACTGGCCTCATCTCAGTCTATCTCATCATCTCTCATCTCCAACATCATCTCGGGCCAACTCTAACTTTCATCTCAGACCAACTCTAAATCTCAGAACGCACATGGCAAAGGTATGTCATTCTGGCACCTAGGTCATAGACTTACATCTTTGCAAAGCCATCCGCAACGAAGTCAGCGGCATAAGCGAAGCATTCTGTCAAGTCACAAAAAGCTAATCCACCGAAATCATTGACGAAGAAATGGCCCGCAGGTGATGGCATCACGAGCACATGACCAAGCCGATGTTCATGCAGCCGTGAAGCCGATTGGTGGTTCGGCGTGGCTACCTCCGGTCCGGCGCAGGTGGCTAGCGGATAAGTGACCGAACCGTGGCAACACTAGCTACAAGACTCCCAATGAAGGGGTCGAGTCTCTCAATGGAGAAGTCACTTATAGATTGTGGTGTAGCTACCTGGTATATATACATGTGGGTAAAGACCTCATATACCGGGTCTAGGACCTCTGGTATCTACAGCCACTGTCTACTTACATAGATGAGTAATACTACAGTATCTAACTGGCCAATGACATATTTACTCAGTGTCGTATGATACTCTATGAATATCCTGATTGGTCAATGTCCTATCATACGATCCCTTGAGATTATATCATTGGACATTGTCCTTCCATACCCTTCTTCATATTGTGATCTTCGTAGATTACTTGGAATATATTATTCCTTCAACACATTACAGATCAGCAAGTTCCCATTTCTTGCAATCTTCGAGTCGTCAAAATGAAGCAGTCATTCAAATATATCATCTGCCTGTTAGCTTTGGTCAATACCTCACCGGCTATACCTGTGGATGGTGAATGCCACTGTGGCTTGATGTGATATCCATGTCTGACCATTGTGCAGTAGTCGCTAGACGTGACGACATGCTGGCTGTGTTCAAACGTACATGCCGCAGATATATCTCACCGCGTACACCTCCGATTGAGCAGTGCAACTTTGTTTCCAACAGGTGAAGTTTGCGATGATGCCGCTGGCCTCTGTACGTCTTCATCGTCTTGAAAATTCCATGTACCAATAATGTGCGCTCCCACAGTGGGCAAACGTGCAACCGTTTGTGGCTTCTACAGCGTAGCCTATACCGACACTGAAGGTGTGACGGAGTCACTTGTTGATAGACAGGAGGACTTCGAGCCTGACGTCTCTGTTGACTATTCATATAGCCCGGCTTACAGATCGAATGAATGAGGTGCGTCCGAACCTGCCACTCTTCCGAGTAATGCACTCATTCACGCATCCTAAGAATTCTGGGTTGCAGATTTCGTTCTCACCACCCTGATTGTGATCAGTGTATCAACATTCATACATGTATTCGGCTTCATCTAACCAAGTACCATTTGTCACGCCGCTCACTCGGCGGATAGTATAGTATGAATGTGGGAGGACGCATTGCTTCCTGAGCCAGAGGCTTGTCAACCCACCTAACCTTCATTCATCGCTGCTTGAGCTCTGCAGCAGAGGCAGTCGGAGACTGGAGCCGCTCTTATCCACATTTGGGAAACAATGCTCCACAGAGGTTGACCACGTTCATCATGTCTAATGTCCATCCTACATTAGACATGCAATTGAGCTAGCAGCATCTGTTCGGATCAGAGACTTATGTTGAACAACGGCAGCCAAGACCGGTGCCACGTCCAATAACTCACGACACCACTGGGGATTTGGGTACAAACGAGCAAGGTAACGCTACGTTGACTACCTCCTTTTTAACCATGCCACTTCAGGGCAGGCGGCGCAGCTCGCACACCCGGCGCTTATCCGGCTGCCATTCCTGCAGCCCCTGTACCCGGCTCCGATGCCCCCGAGGTCCACTGCTATCCCGCAGTGCCTCCCAGGCCCCAAAAGCCAACAGCTTAGTCCGATGGACTGGAGGTGGTTTGCTCAGCGGCTACAGTCCGATAGATGGTCCCTGTTCTCGCACCAACCCTAGGAATACGAATGCCAACGTACAATGTCTACGCGAAGGCTAGATGACGGCAGTGTAGCGACCGAGGTGGAAAATGTGATTCTCTCGAAGGCAAGCCTCCTCCATTCCTAGTGTGTGCAATCTGATTTAATAAACGGGGCCTCTGAAAGCGCAGATTGCGGTGTACCTTTAGGAAATGTGATCGTAAGCTTGAGACAAGGGGCTCTACGAGGTACTAATTAACCATACGTGGGAGCTATGAGTATGCTAACGGAGCTCGGGCTCCGCGAATGCTGGTATCCGGTCAATGATACATCGCACAAAGCCTCTGATATTACTAACCCTAGTGTTTGTGCATAAAGTTTGTGACGAATTCGGCATAATGTTACTCTTATCTTGTGACATTGTGCGTCGACGTTAGGTATAAAAGGTCAGCATGTATAGCTAGCATGATCCCCCCAGTACCATCGCTGATTCACCCGCATCGAAGTACCACAATGAGCGCAGCATTTAGGCATATTTTTTGCATGCTTCTCCTTGTCAGCGTATCGTTAGCTGCACCGGCTAGTCCTAGAGGTGAGTTCTTGATTTGTTCTGAACTATGTCGTGAGTTTAACTTCCACGCTCTTTCGAAGACGTCAACGGACGTGATATCTTCGTTCTCGCTAAAAGTCGGTTGTATTGCTGAACATATCTGAAGTCCGTATGTCTGACAAAGCACGATTGCATTTAGCCAAGACCGTAGCTGGTAGGGCAGAACATCATGCATTCTGTTAGTCATGAGCTCGCAGTCTGCTTACGCCGCATCGCTGTCACAGTTCAAAAATGCGAGACCGAGCATGGCATTTATGTCGTAAATTATGCCGAAGACGACTTAGAGGAACTGGAGAAAGGTGAGCGAATAAGCCTTGGGCTCTGCACTTTTTCTCCACCTCAAGCTTCCATCTGCTCATATGCCACCGCTGTCACAGTGAAGAAGCCAGAGGTGGACCATAACGTGTAATTATCACATAACCTCCTTGACTCACGGAGGTACGTCGGATTGCTTGAGATGTTCAACCGCGGGGCTGCGGCAAGCGCTCATTTCCTCGCCTCTTAGGAAGGGACCCATTCCGCGCGCTCCAATTCCTACCTCTGTGCTGTCATCTATGTACAATGACGACTTCTTCTAGTACTGTGCTCCAAGCTAGATCACTTTACTTTTTTTGCAGATGCTCCACGAGCTGACGAGAAATCGGAAAATGGCCTAGATGAAGTCCCGTATGCTCTGTGAATGACACCTGAAGGCAAAATTGAAGGAGTAACCCGAGCTGGCATGTGAAAGTCCGAAACTCCGAGGACATCGGAGAAGCTTGCTGTGGCGCCGAAGATAAGTTGGCCGCCAACTGAATTGCCTGTCAAGGCTACTGCAACATTCTCGGACTAGTAGCAGAAACATGCGTCACTAGGTCAGCCGGAGAGGTCACATTGCGTTCTCAGAGCTCTAAGAGGATTATGGATTTCTCTTTTGCCGCCGAGGCTCGCCACGAGGTGATGGAACATGAAGCGTGTCTGGTGAATGACCCGTGCTGACACTTGATTCTGGCCTTCGACTCTACGACGAAATCGGGACGAATAGCTCTCATCGGATATATGCGACTGGCCGCCTGAAAACCGTTGAAATAGTCGGAAAAGTTTCCTGCAGTCACCAGGCTCATTGAACAGCTGCTTGGAGATCCTGTGTCAAATCGCATCTCCACCATGAAGACGTGTTTCGCACCCTTGATCTCCGCCGTACTGCTCATCAATTTAGTCTTTGCCGCCCCTACACTGTTCAGTGGCGGTGAGGGCACTCCAGACACAGTGTCTTCGTATTGGCTTGCTGACCAACGCCTGGCTCTAGGTCGCGCTGATGTTCAACCCTTCGTGAAAGGTCGATGACAATTAATCCATCGCAAAGTGACGTTAGCTAAGCTAACTTGCTTGTATTGAACAGCCAGGGACTCGATTGGTGAGATTCATACAGCCGCGTTGCTTCGTTTCAACTCTGACTGACGGTATTTGACTCGGATACTACTCGCGATGTGAACAGTCCCATCTCCGGATTTCTATCCCTATGAAGACGGTATGCAGTAGTCTTCATAATCATCGTACATGTGGCCGTAACGCTTCGGATCCTTGCAGGCAAGGTGAAGATTGATTAATGCCTCAACTTCTCATCGCCTTCAAGAGTCGGAGAATATTTGAACGGTATATCTAATGTGAATCTTGTCGAATAACTGTGACGACAGTAAAATTTGCAGATCATTTTGTAGCGAATGCATGTATAACGTGGATTGGGTAGGCAAAGATATGTAGCAATGCGACGCTCAGCTTATTGTATCAGATATGTTGGATGATCATGTTTCCATGCCCGTAAGAACTTCATGGCTTCCGCTGTGGGTGAAACTGTTGAATGTTCCGTGGTCGACACATATTGCGTCTATCGGTGCACGAGGATTCCATTTTCTCTCTGTCCATTCAACTTTGTTACGGTGAATCTTATTTCATACGGACAGAGTAAGTGGCTATTCTTCAACTTCGTCGGCTGAAAAGTGCTTAAGACCTAGAGAGGCTGCTCTTTTTGAGGAGAGAGAGGACACAGCCCGAGCCTGAGCTGCCGACTGTCCGAGTGTATGAAGGAATTTCACGGTATATTCGTTTCCTGTCCAAGATACATCATCTTCTGTTGAGTCACAATTCCAATATTGAGACAGAGGAAGAATCCAAGAATGCCCATCTGCATCACGAGCGCACGGACATTTTGAATCCCCGGATCCAGAGCAACTCTGTATTTCTTCGCACGACGGTATGGGATAGAAGAACTCATAAATGGCTTTCAGAATGCATTCGTGTCGGACATCGAGGCAACATAATAGAGAATCGGCGTGCCGGCTCCGACAACTGTCACGACAATCCGATGTCTGAAGTTGTGCGGATTGCCAGATGCGATGGAGACATGAAGCATCTTGGTACACGTGCTACATAATTCCAGAAGCGGTTTGCCATTTTGGTCCAGACTCCACATTATCCGCCACAGCAATCCAAACGATAAACTTGGATAAAGTAATGTGCTATCGATTCCTGGCCACTGCATACAGGCTCTGTTTGTCACATGTCACCGGTTGCAATAGAATCATCTCGAATCCAGCTGTACTGCGCCGCTCTATGGCAAGCGAACTCAATCTTCGTAACAGTCATTTTGAAGTTTATGGGAAAAAGATGTTGAGCGGATGTTCGGTGACACGCAGCGAGACAAGAAGCAGATACTTGCAAAAAACACACACCGTAAGCAACAGAGATATCCGTCGAAATTGTCGTCGTCCTCCGCCCTGCACCACGTTAGCCGATTTGTGAAACGTCGAACGCTAATGATCAGCGACATTTGAATTCAAATGGGCACGACTGTCTCACGCAGCAATTGGAGGCTCAGAGAACACCTGATTGAACTCGATGCTGCAGCCATCATACGCAACTTCGATCGTGTGAATGACTTGTCGCCCATTCTCGTATTCCGGCAGGCCCGCTCTCTCCTCATGGGTGATCCAGGAAACGGTACCCAATAAGGAGATCATTTCAGGTCGTGTGTTCCGGTCCATGCGCTTGAGAGGCGTAGCAGGGCTGGCCACTTTCCATATCTGAAGTTCAGAGAGTTTACCGGATGCCGTGCACGTCTCGTTCGGAGGAAGGAGCTCGGGATGGTCTTGGGGAGTGACCCAGGCTTCAATGATACACCTCAAAAATGGACTGTGTGTCGCGATCTGACGGACTGATGCTAACCTAGTGGAACTTTAAGTGCTTAGTATGTTGAAGCGCTCCATCGGTCACCAGTGACGCAAGTACCGAGGTGTACGTCTTGAATTCCTACATCGGTATTTGTATCTGTACCACGATGCAAAGACTCACATGTCGGACGTTTCGTTGGCCCAGAATGTCCACGCGTACGCTTCCAATACGTCAAACGTCAACGACGCATTTGTCTACTACCAAATGGCGCTGTTTATTTCGGATGAGGATGATCCACTGCCAGCTCGCTCAGTAACTCACAATGATCATGGCGTCCCACAGCTGTGCCTTAGCCTCAGTACACTAATTTCCTGAAGTGCTGCTACGACGATGGGGCCAGGCTCAGTTCCATCCGGTCCAGATAGTGTTCTGGGTTTGCAAAGGTACACATGATGCACGAGGAAAACACTATAAATATTGCGCTACACGGTGATCATCCTCACCTCGGTCTGCTAGCTTGCACGTACAACCGTTTCGACTGCGATACACTCACCATGAAGGCATCTTTCGCATCTCTCGTCTCTTTCCTGCTTCTCGTCAATGCCGCGCTTGCGGTCCCTGCTGCAGTCAACGGTGAGCCCATGGTTCTTATCAAGAGCCTACTGTGGTCTCGCTGATCACCAACGGACTTTGAAGACCGCGTCGGAGGCATGTCATACGCGAAGCGTGAGTTCGTTCTATTATACCCTGAAATTGAAGAACGAGTGATGACTTACCGCCACTTCACAGCGGAAGGCGTGAGTGGTGGATCAATAAATCTGACGACGCTTCCTCTTGTAGTCATGAAACGGAACTCGGCCGGGGACGGCAAGGACAAGGACGGGGCCTCAGCGTCATACCAATGGAGCAGTGCATACCAATATGAAGAAGACATAGGCAATGACGTTTCCGGTGTGCAATGAACCATCTGCTATGTCATACGGTCGGACTTGACAGACTTGATTTTGGCAGATGCGGACTCCTGGACCAAGGCCTGAATCCCGCAGGACGACAGATAGGCGAAGGGCGCAACACTGCCATGAGTAAGCAAAATTCTTCGACCTGCCTATCGATGCGCACATTCATGTTTGTCGAAAGATGTCCAAGCACAAAAATTGATACCCGCTGAATAACGCCATACGTACGGGAAGTCCTCTGTTTGTCCTAAGTTCCGGGGAGTTCGTGTTCAGGTCGTGCTCTGCCCCGTCCTCACGAGGCGCGCTAGTTCTTGATGTACTGTGTAAATTGTATAGAATCGTGATATGATGTCTGATTGCATTGCGTGAGCCAACAGATACGATGTGAGAAATAGCTCCTAGCCAGTTCAATATCAATAAGCGTTCCGGAAATATAGGGAAACGATGTGAGAGCATCTCGATACGTCCAAGTCACCTGAATGGCGCCAACTGAATGAGTCAGGAAGAGAGAAATCCTCGTACTGCATAAAGCGCACTCTTTTGCGACTATGTCAACCTCTTTCTTTGCTATTTCGTTGACAGATAGTAGTCGCTGCGCTTCGAGATGGCACTCACCGTACTCCTTCAGCTTTGTCAGAACGCGTAGATCTCATCCACCGACCGGAAAGAGGGCACATGGACGCGGGCCAGTACCTCTCGACCAAAGATTGAATGCTCTTATTCCATCTTTATCGCATGAATATACAGGCCGTATGGCGAATATAGCAAGATATTGCGCCCTTAGGAGTCTGGAGAGCTTGATTGAGAACGTGACAGTGGAATTTCGTGGTACGCGCTTTCCTCATCTCCGCGCGGTACGAAAGCTGATGGAATTCTAAGGCCTATATTGTTCGCAAGGACCAAAAAGTCACTCACAACGGATTTCACGACGTAAGGGAGAGCTTGAGTGCTCTGACAGGGTCAGGTATAGGGCTTTGACATGGAGATGTCGCGATTGATGTACTTCTGGCTCGAGCCAACGGACCCTTTATCCTCGCGCGCAGACTCGTCGCTTAATTTTGTGCCGTGGAAAACAGATATTAGCGGCCGGGAGCAGAGTTTGATAATGAGTTTAACCTAACCCATTTCGACTCGATCCACCGAACTCGAACTCGAACTCGCAACACTCCGACTACTCTATGCATAACAGCAAACGTCCGACTGATATCACTATGTACATCGACTCAAATAATCCTCCATGTGGCCATCCAAGAACCAAGTCAAATAACTTACGCACAGAACCCACACCCGCACCCGCACCCAAAATCAAAAGTTCTCGCACGCACGCGCTCGCGATGCATCCCCGTGCACTCACACCCTCCCGAGGTGCGTCCCCGCCAGCTCGCGCTCCAGCTCCGCACTCGGGTCGTCCATCACCGGCGAGTCCGCACGCGCCTGCCCCGGTTCCGCATACGCCTGCTCGAGCACGGGCGACGCCAGGATCTCCTCGCGCGTTGGGATCGGAAGGCTGTGTGCGATGAATCATGAGTTGTTAGTTCGATTTTGCTGAGCATAGATACGGTGCAGGAGAAGAGGGTAAGGAGAGGAGGGAAGAGGAGGCTCACCTATCCTGCCTGCGGATCTGGCCCGAAGCGCGTGCCTGCTGGCGAACCTCCGCGCGGAACTCACGCACCTCCTCCACGATGAGTTGCTTCATCCCATCGATCGTGTCCTCCTCCTCAAACCCAAAGTCGAACGTCTGCCCAAGGCCAGGCCGGAAATCAACGTCGCACCGCACATGTAACGAATAAACGAACGCACCTCGTTACAAATGGGCTCGTCCGCGGGGTCGTGCCACACAGCGAGGTAAGGGTGATTCAGTGCCTGCTCGCACGTGATGCGCTTCGCGGGATCAAAGTGCAGCAGCTGGCCGAGGAGGTCGATCGCGAGCGGGTTCGCGCGCGGGAAGAGCGTCTGGAACGGCACGCGCGGCTTGATTGGGAGCGATCGGATGTAGTCTTGTGCCTGAGTGTGTGGTGAGCGTTGAGGAAAGAGAGGTCGAGGAAGAGGCAAGGTAGGATGACGTACGCGGGGAGAGCCTACACGGCGGAGGGTGTCCTCCAAAGGGGTACCAAGGTAGTGGAGAATCTGGTTGAGTTGATCGACGTAGCTAGCGGAGCATCAGCATGTGAGCAAAGGTTTGATCGCGTGACACGTACTCTCTGCCCTTGAAGATGGGTTTGCCAGCGAGGAGCTCGGCAAGGATACATCCCACGGACCAGACATCTATCGCGGGACCCTGCATGTATCGCGATCAGCGAGCGACACGACACGAAAAGCACCTCGCGCACATAGTTCGCAAAACTCAACATGATCTCCGGAGCACGGTACCACCGCGTCGCGACGTACTCGGTCATGAATCCCTGGTTCGCCGCACCCTTGCTGGCAGGCGCACCCGAGCCCGGATTATACCCTCTTGCAAGCCCAAAGTCGCAAATCTTGAGCTCGCAGTCGGCGTTGACGAGCAAGTTGCCCGGCTTGAGGTCGCGGTGGAGGACATTGGCAGAGTGAATGTATTTGAGGCCACAGAGGGTCTGGTAGATGAAGGACTGGAAGTGGGCGTCTGAGAGCGGTTGCTGCGAGCGGATCTGCGCGGGCGGGCGATCAGAGAGTGGGAGGCAGGACGTGTGAATGGCTCACGATGGCGTGCAGATCGGCCTCCATCAGCTCCTCCTGGTGGGATGTGAGGAAGAGGAGCGTCGTAATGGAGGTGAACGCACGTATAAGTAGACCTCGTCAAAGTTTCCGTCCGAACGGAAGACGATGTCCATGTCGTACAAGCAGGTGATCTGGGCAGCGATGAGATGAGAGAGCGTGCACATGCCCTCAGATACACACGTTCTTGTGTCCTCGGAAATGGTGTAGGAGTCTAGAATGTACGTCAGGACGGCTATCGGCCACAGTGAGGCGACTCACTTGATCTCGCGCAGACATCGTTTGGTCAAGATCCTCTGCGGCCGCACGGTCAGACACGAAAGCGGAAGAGCACGCATACACCGTGCACCTTTGTGTTAATGTTGGTGATCTTCTTGATCGCACATCCCTCGCCAGTTCTGCGGTGTTTCGCGGCGACGACGCAGCCGTACGCACCCTGGCCGAGCTCCTTGACGAACTGATACTCAGAGTCTACGACGAAAGTGGAGTTGAGCGCGGTGAATGTGTGTCTCTGCATGGCGGCGGGGAATGTGGAGATAGAGGACGTGAGTGATGTCGACGAGGAGTGGGCGCAAGGATGGAGGGCAGAGAACACAAGGCAGCGGACATTTGTACGAGACGCGATCGATAGCGCGCGCGGTGATGGCGTGCCCCAAATGGCAGGTGTGATCTGCGGTGGGCACTGCATGCTGCAACGATCATCGCCTTGCAGGACAGCCACTTGGACTGGGCGAGCGGGCTCGAGGAGGACTTGAGGAGCGTGCGCGAACGTAGTATGTTGGGAGTGTGCAGCTGACCGAGTCCGAGAGACATCTTACCACGAAACCAGCGAGATTTGGAAGACCTGAATAAACATGCTTGTGGTGAATGAGATGATGACAGATAGCGCTTTGTCTGATACGAGGTCACTGCAATGAGCGAAGCGATCGATCACATACTCATATGTCACGGCGCTGGTCCAACTGCTTTTTGATCTTCTCAAGAGCCATTTGTAGCTGCGTACGACGTCATTTCAAACTTCAAGCATTCAGATGGTCAGCCCACGGACATGGCCGTTCATGAAGACGTCATGGCAGAATAGGCCATCGTCGTACAAACCTTCTGTGTTCACCCTGCTGAATTGCCGATTATAGTCCTCGGCACCAGACCCGCTGCTCCAGGTCGCCTCGGCGAGTACGTGAGGGAGGAGCTTCGTCACTTCATGCATAATGAGCCTTCCGTCCATTGCAGGACATAAGTATGTATGCGAATATCAATACAGAGACGGTACAAGTTTACAAGTCAGATAGGGGTCACCCCATTATGTCCGCACGTTGACTAATCCGGTCCCTGAATGGTAAATCAAGGACCATAAACAGGACTACGTTAACGTTTGAATTTGAATTTGAACACTCGACGGACACATCAAGCACCAAGAGCAAGGTCCTCAAGCATCCATATGCCACTCTCTTTGTAGTGCTCGAGTTATTCTGTGCTGTCGATGGTCCGATGACCAGGCGCTTGCTCATCATTGCAAAACAAGTTTCGTTGGACAGGAAGACGCACGACGGCGATGGTACCTCATCAGAGGCATTGTATGCGTATGCGAGATCCGTCTGTCATTACGACGGAAATTCTGACGTTGCCTCCATTCCAACCTTGTTCCTTGAGAGCTAGACATCCGTTAATGAGCCGCCGTACGACAGATTTGATAATACAATGTTCCCGGCTAAGAAATACATCACGGTGTTCCATTGAATTGGATAAGTTGGATAACGGATGCCTGGTGAGCACGATATTGCCGGCTTGACAGACTTACGTTCTATATCGCATTAACCAGCATCACAACAGGGGTAGGTGCCATTAATAGGTTTGATTAAAAAAAGGGTACAACTCCGCCGCAACGGTGACAGAACAGGAACCTGCACAACGGCGTTTCATAGCGCAGCAAGCATCTGTCAGTCTGAAATTATACTTGACGAAATATTGTGTCATCCGACCTACATTTTGGCAGTTGGTGATATCCCGCCGTCATAAGAGACAGCTTACGGCGTCCTGGCAGACGTCAATGAGACGCCAGACACATTGTGTTAAAAGGGCGAGCTTGGCTATGCACCGATCCTATCCCCACCGTCTGAGAGCCTCTAAGACCACACGCACCATGAACGTCCAGGTCGCATTCTCCCTCTTCGTCTTATGCATGTGCCGCTTTGCCGCAGCCATGCCTTCTGGTCGGGACCTCAGTACGTGCCACGCCTCACCAGAGCTTCATATATTCACGACACAGCTCCAGGTGTCATCCAGCGGGAGAGGATTGTCGAAGGCCGCCAAGGCTTGAATAAGTCAATGAATAATGTAAAATCCGACTCACACTGACATTTTGCTAAGTTAATTGCTCTATCTGGTAAGCCTTCAAGATGCAGCTTCTTACCAGCTCACCTTACGCTCTGCACACAGCGGCCATGACGTCTCCTAGGTGAAACAAGCACATGGTTGAACTCTGTGGTAACAGAGACGGTAGACGGTTTCAACACAGAGCGAATTGGCGGTTGACACGATGCAGTGCAGACGATGAGATCGACTTGGTTGAATGTATGCAAAGCAAGACGGAGCGTGTTCGAGTTTGCATCCTCGGTAACGGGTCATGCAAGCATGCGTAAAGTCCTCGATAGCACTGGAGCAGAAGTGTAGTAGCGACTTAGTTGAGATTAATGTCGAGCGGGGAAAGACGAAGACTAGAGTAGCAAGCCATAGAGGTCGGTAAACACGAGAGCCCTCCGAGCGAGATTTTCAGCTTCAAAGATAAGAAGACGCGGCGGACGAAGAGTGCACTCGCTCAAGTCATGGGGCTGATCAAATCAAGGCCACAGAACGGGCGCCTGAGCGCGTTGGCATGTTCAGACTCCGACGTTCCCACGGTTACAAGTAAGCAACTAAACGCTCAGCGCTCAGTGCTCTTGGTACCTGGACCTACTATGATGAAGGCATCTCTTCTCAAATATGAGCCAGAGCCAGGCCGTCTATCATCTTGTTTCAACCTCATCGACCGTACGAATCATCTTGGCTGAGAAAATGGGCGATACGGTAAAACTCATTCCACAGATGCGTTATCTGGTGCTGTCGCTGGCACTCATTTACTCAACATGTTTTCATAGAGCAAGGATTCAGTTTAGATGCATATGAAAAAGCCAAAGGAAGAATTGGGCCTGGGAACTCCACCCCTTTCTAGTTTCAAATCTAGGACTTTCTATTTGGTCGATATACAAGCAACTTTACTTTTCGCTTTATGCACCCCACCGTCCACACCATGCAACGTCAGAATGAGGTGCTGATACAGCAATGCCGAAATCCTTTCAAACTGAGGAAGGCAATTTGCCATCAAGAGCTATAGGACCTTCGCGGTGCTCGAAGTAGACGCGGAAACGACACTGTGTATACAGGCCTGAACTTGTTCAAAGATGCTTAGACTTCAGCGACACGAAGGAACTATGGTTTCTGGGCAGACGGGAAGCGGAAACACCTATACAACGATGGCGTTGGAAGTGTGCGTCTCGTTACAGCCCTCAGAGAGGCCTATTGTTGTGCTAAAATCAGGGGCTTCTCAGTTTATGACCTCTCGTCCAATCCACAACCCGATTTAATAGCTGCTCTGGTTTGACGGAACATTTCACTCCGACCCTGGATTAGCTTTTGCGACCTGGTCGGGAAGCAAAAGAGTCGTGGCTGACCACAAGCACCGTGAAGAATAGTACGAGCAGTCGGCATGTGTCGTAATGCTTCATCGACGTTCGCCACACTGAGGTTTTTTATTTAAGGTCTCACTCGGTGATACGCGTTCACATCTCATATGGAGTGTCACTGAAGTCTACCGCAAGCTCTGAGAGATCAAGTATGTTGCAAAAAAACGACGCGGATCGCACGAAACAGTCCGTTGAAAGTTTGGCACCTCCATGGCGCTTGTACCATGGCCAATCCAATGCATCACAATTTTGGTCAGCGAACAAGTCTCTAGCAGTTCTGAAGGACTGTGTCTGAGTACGGCTAGCTTGTAGCGGCCGCATACCCTGACGAAGCAGCCGTCTTTGATGGTACTCAAGGACATCTTCAACTGCTCATCAAAAGTAGCCCGTCGCGCGAGCGAGGTCATACTGATAATATGCATCATCCTGACTCCGCTGGACGTGGAAGGCACGGCTGAACACTTGCAATATATGATAGATGCTCAGTCGAGCGCTTTCACCCACAAAGTTATTCGTCCGAGCAGTTGACTGGCCCAAGAAGCAGAATGCATGGGTAGTTATTGTATCAATGATCAGTTCTAAGCGACCGCACGCCAGTCGAAAGTGCTAATTCATTACAGAATAGGTGCGCGCAAGATTATATAGAACCTGAGCATGATGACAGTAAGTTTGGTACTTGAGATATACGATACCCACACATCCCTCACCTTTCTTTACGAAATCAAAAAGTTTCTGAAAATGACGAGAGTATTGAGTGCCACATCGGGCGAAGAAATCCTTCGCATAGCTCTTCGATGCCTCCACGCTCCGCATTACAGACCCACGGGAAGACGCAATGAATTGGAGGTACTGAAATGGGAAGCCTGGATCTTTCGCTGAGCGTATCATCGGAAGGTGCCGTTCATGTGTAGAGTCTCGCAGGCGTTGCAGCCTGATGAGGTCATCGCCCTCGATCAGCTCGAAAGACTGTTCATGTCCAAAGCACGCCCAGAGCGGAACTATGGAAGCGCCTTCCCAATCTACAAGGCCTACAATGCGGGTCGGATCATCGTAGGCGACGAGTATGTTGGTCAAGGAAATGTCTTCATGCCAGAGGACAAACGGCATCTCCTCAAGGCAATCTTGGGAGTCACATCCCGATGCATCAAGGCTTTCCATGCCGTCGATGACCAGATGGTAGTATGTCTTGAAGTAATCAATGTGCTGTATCGGCTGGATAGAGGCCTCTGCGTCTCTATTGATGATCCTCCACCTTGAACGCAAAGACAACCATTCGTCTTGCTCGCTCTCCAATGATTCTAGCTCAGCCACGACGTATGCCTTCAGCCAATCCAAAAACGACGTCCATGGGCCGTACTCGCGCTGTAAGTTGAGCGGATGCGTGCACGACAGTCCCAAGGGTCCCACTGATATTTGACCATCGTGCACTTCCGTGAGACTGCCGATGGCTGAAAAACGGGTCTGTAAAAGTTGAGCCTCGATGTTTGCCACCTGCGGGATCACGATGTCGAGTTGTTCTATTGTCAGAAAGAGCCAGACATCTGCCAAATTGCGTCCCAATATCTATCAGATAATGAGGGAATCAATCCTCTCTTGCTTTTTCAAGCTTGATCCGGGCTTACCCTCTCTTGTAACGTATAGCGAGCTTTGACGGGATTGTGCAAGCTGCTTTCAACAGCATACACTCTTGGCACCGGGATAGATGTTGCCGCCTGCACATATTTTAAAGTAGCAGCCTATGTCGATCGCGTACAAGTTAGTGACGCTATCTGAAAGTGAGGAACTGATATGTGACCTCGGAATCGATTCTGTGTGCAATCATGTCGTCACTTTGTTCTTTATCTTGCTTGATGAAGCTTCCATTTATTCGAGCAACAACATCAGATGAATGCTCGAAAGTGAGCATATATATCTGCGAGTTCATTTGTGAATAGTGACGTAGAAGTATCTGTGGCGCACATCGTACCAGGTTAAAACCGCCTGTTCGTTAGGTTCAGAACATCATATATGAGCCATGACTGCCCTGAATTGATAGATGTACCTTGACCAGTCATGTGCGCTCCAGTGCAACGGTCGCCGACTGCTCGGGAAGCTGCCAACTTGAGCTCTTCGACGTTCACTGCTGAACATAGTACTTCCGTGATACGGCGATCCTCTTCTGTCATGTTTCTTTGGCACCATTCTTCGTACTTCTGGCCCAGCGCAGCAGCAGAAGGAACGCTTTCCATGAGCACGGTCATTGTGAGTGTGTGGGTGCTCGTCAGAGATTCAGCCGCCCAGTGTGCTGCCTTTTAAAGCTTAAAGTGTCGGAACAGCCTAGTACTCTCAGCCACTGAGTCATTATTTTCTCCGGTCGTATCAATCAACCATCAGCTTATCATGAGGCAGCCGATCCGTACTAACGCGTCATTCTGAAAACGTGGACCAGTGACGCCACGATTACGGTACTTTACCATGGTTACCAGTGACCACGGTTGAGTAGCGTAGAGGCACCGATGGGACATCTTACTGCCACAATCCCTCCACACCGCCAGGAGTACTAGATGTTCCTCGGTATTTCCACCAGACGATTCATGATTCACTTTCTTTATGACTCACTTTCAACCATATTTCGGGCAGCAACCGCCCTCGTAATAGTCACAGACCTGCAATCATTGCTATCAATCACACCAAAATAAGCTATTATGCAGGAACATGAAGCCCATGACGGGTATTGATGATCTTGAAGCTTGGATGCCGCCCAGCCATGCTTGTACATACTATAATAGCACGTTTTTCGAACAGCCCCAACTTGGAGGTATTTGCAGAAAGTAGCCAGTTACTGATCGTCTGATAAGCCGTGCCGCATTTTGTAGTGCGGACTGTCGTACTACAACGGATCTCACAACCTTCATCGTTGCAATTCATCATTACTCACGAGTCATATTATTGCCCTTATCCTCTACAAGCTGTATCTGGGCTCGGCACACGCCACATTGGCACCCATGGACGCTCAGATGCGGGATGACCGGAAGTCTCATGTGTCTTTGAACAAGTTTCTTCGGGCTGGGAGGATTGCTGTGTGGCGCGCGGTTGTATGAGTATAGGTCAAGCCCGAACACCGCCTGCACGGCGTCTGTATCGTGAGTTAAGTCAATAGTGTCATAAGTCCTCGGATTGCGAAAAAGCTCTATGCACTTGCCTTATTCGCTCCATCTACTTCGCATGTCTCCAATTTCATACGCTGAGCTCTTCCCGGTACGGTCGATTGTCGTGTGCTAGTCACTGAAACAATTAAGAAGATCCGGAGGACCCGCCGTTGAACTTCATCTGTTATGGCTGATGTGTGCGCCTAAACAACTGTCGTACTCGCAAGAGAAGAGATGATGTATCAGTGACTCGTCATGACGCTGTTGACTGTCTCAGTAAACCGTGAATGATGATTATAACAGACGTGGCGCGCCACAGGCATGATATCATGGTATATAAACTGTAGCTAGAAGCAGCTACGCTTCTCATCACGTCTCCTCTTGCATTGTCCATTGTGAGCCTCTTCCTCATCTCTGTGAATTGAATGGCATTGAGGCGTCTTCATGCAGTACAGTCGCCGTATATTCATCCAGTCTCCTACAATTACACACCATTTTTTGGCCGAAGAAGTCCCTGGTAAGCTCGTTAGTATGTTGTTGCGATAGAACGCTCATCCTGCGTGGCGCACTTTGTCTTAAACACTCATCGTCCTTTTTCGGCCGTATCCAATGTGAGTATGCATCGTCATTATGTCTCTTGAATCATTCACTCACAATCTTTTGTCATCTGTAGAAAGTCAATGAGACATACTGCTCAGAAGCTGCGAAGAGGAAGTGCGGGTTTCAGAACCAAACCATGTACTTTCCCAATAATAATCGGGATGATGGGCGGTGGCCTTGCAGAGGGCCTGGATGCACTGGCACTTACCAGCCGAACCTGAGACCGAACCCTCCTCCCAACACTCAGGGTACAAGTGGTAGCGGCCGCTAGAGACACAATGGGTGCAATCCCACGTATTTCATCTTCTTGGATATTCATATGCAGTGTGGCGAGACATAGCTCTTTGCGTGTAGCTCCCCAGTTCTGATAATTCTAGATGAAATTGCGTTTTGTGACTTAACCAGCTGGTTACAGTCTCAATGCCCTCTCTGCCACTGCCCCGATGTCAAAAAAGCAAGTTTGGTAAAATTCGGCTTCCATTGCGGCGGCTCCTGAGATGATGGTGGCGCGCTGTGTTCAGTGATCAAACAGAGCTAGACATCTGTTAGGTTGTTCCCGAGGATCTGCATATTGGGAGAGGACGAGTGCACTGAGCATCGAAAGCGCAACCGACGTGTTGAACCTCATTCATAATCGGAGTGTGTTCCATATGTTTATCGGATTATACTAACGCATCATCAACGAACATCGATTGCACATGTACGCTTGTCATGGTCTTCACGCATTCCAGTGCGGCAGCCTGTATGAACCATCGTGAGCAGGAAGAAGAGTACATAGAATTGAACGGCGACAACCTCAGAGGGGATTCTTTGGGCAACCGATTCATCTGACTGTTCCTTGTCTTGCTTGATGTGGCTGCCGTTCATACGAGCAACGATGCCGGGTGTGCGATTGAATGTTAGCATGTAAATCCGCCGAGACATTTGTGAACAGAAGGCATGAACGAGGCGCGGCGTGTGTACGGATGAGGTTGAAGCCTCCTGTTCATCGCGTTCACATCAACTAATCATCGCGTCCTAGCCCACAGAACACACATACCTTGTTCTAAGAAGCGGATCCCAGTACACTCGTCTTCAACAGCGCTGGAAGCCGTCCACTTGAGTGCCTCCAGAGTCATAGCCGAGCACAGCCTGCGTATGTTCTCACAATCCTTGCTGCTCATGTTGGTCTGGCGACATTCCTGGTGACTTTCCACAAGCAGTGCAACGGAGGGATCAGCGTCAGACATGCTGGATATCAATGTGTCAGTGTGCAATCCAAGAGGCGGACGGGAAATGCACGATGCATAATGTGCAACGGATGAAGTACCAGAAACAGCCAATTGACCGTAGCTATATCGTGCACGCAGAGTGGAGAGGTTGAAACCTCGAAGCACCAGTGATAAGCTCGATCGCAGAAAACATTCCGATTGCGGCAGGGGGACGGATTCCTAAGGGAAACCGCACCATTAGCGGTGCTTCTGGTCACCTTCCGCTCCCTGGGTATTAGCGCTCGCTTGTAGGAAGGTCAAGTGCCCATAATTTCAAAAAGCATCTGATCCCGGCTCAACGTAAAGAGATCACAAAATAATGTCATAGCGCAGAACGACAACTTCCACTACTGCGAATTATTGAGGCCTCATCATAACGCATGATGGCGACAGAATTAAGACGCACCTCGTCGCAATCTACAATCTCGTCACAGACCACACGAGCCTCCAGGCCCTTCCCTCCTCGTCCCGCGACCCGCTCCTCATTCTCCCCTCCTTCAGTTCCGCCTCCACCCTCACCTCGCCTCTCCCAAATACCTCCTCCTCCCACATCTCTTTCCAGCTCTCTGGTGAATGGGAGAACATCCGCCCACCACGCTCCCGCGGGCGCTCGCGGAACCCCTTCTCAGGCCGTCCCCCGTGTGAGCCGAAGATGACGGAGTTAGACAACGGCGAGAGTAATCCGGCTAGGGCGCGTGCGAGCTGGAGTTGCTGGGCCTCATCAAAGAGGTGGAATAGCGAGGAAGCATGAATTGCGGAGACCTGCCCGAGGAGGGGCGTGAGGGTCGTCAGGGAAGGAAAATGTGGGGCGGGTGTGCTCGGGGGTGTGGAAAAGGGCGGGGAAGGAGCAAGGAAGGTGGGGGAGAAGATGTCTCCGGGGACAAATGGAACAGGGAATGTCTCTGAGGAGGAGTTGAAGAGACGATGACCGAGTTTCCAGAAGTCTGGTGAGGGCGCCATTCATATTCTATCCATAACGTGAAAATGAATATAAATACCGGCTTCGAGGTCAGATGCAATGGCATTATGAATCGGAAAGCCATCGGAAATCGCCTTCCTGATATCATTACCAACTGTAACGACTAGATCAGGCCAACTCGGGAAGAAAGTTGGGAGTTACCGACAGCAACAACCGATGTCAAGGAAGATTGCTCCCTCACGCTCCTTGCCGAGCTTCAAAAGCTGGTAGTACGCAGGCAAGCGCGAGATCTTCAGCCTGTATATTGACCGTTTTGTTCCGGCGGCAATCAATGAGTCGAGAAGTTGACGACACGCACTTGACAAAGTTGAAGTTCTGGATGCACGAATACGGAAACACCTGCCACAAAGATACGCTGTGGATTCCCATACGTGGTACGCGCAGCTGTGAGAGCCTCACCTTGAATGCTTCTTTCTGGACTTCGAGTACGTGTCGGTTCAACTCGTCTTGGTTGACGATACCGGTCTGAGATTTTAAGAAATCCAGCTCCTCCTCGTCCAGGGTCGCAAAACGCTCCTCGAGCGCTGCGGCCAGCTGATCGTCGCTGTCTGTCACGGACATTGTTCAGCAAATTGCGAATTGATCAAGCAGATGCAATAGATCAGATGAGAGGACAGACACGGTTCTCGCTCGCTTTGAGGCGCCTGCGGTGTATTATCGGGATCATACATCACGTGGGTCGCGTCGCGGAGCAGGCGGGCCGGGAGATAACCGGGAGACGCGTCCTGCGGCCTTCCGCCGCCACCTTCTCCCAAGTCCCACTGTGCTCTCTCACCCTGCGACGTATATATCGCCCTCTCAGTGAACCGGAGGCTCCTCGCGCATCGCTTCTCAGCTGCGCAACGGCGATATAATGGCGGCGAAGATCCCATACTTCACGTTCAACAATGGTGTCAAGGTGCCCTCGGTCGGCATGGGGTGAGTCCCGATTTGAGGATATGGGTGGGTGCTGAGTGCTGAGTGTACACCGTGTGGATAGGTGCTGGATGGGCTCGCCGGGCGGCGGCGAGAGGGTGGAGGTGATGTGCAAGAGTGCCCTCAAGGTAACTACTAGCATACTTCGACGCGTTCGAACACGAGCTGACGTCGCACGCGCAGTACGGCTATCGCCATTTGGATACTGTGCGTGTTTTTATCAACCTTCGCTCAGATGTCATGTATGCACTTCTGACTGTCGCTATCGTAGGCTTACGGATACGGTCAGTCGGAAAGCCGTCTGCTCTTAAGCATGGACCGACAAGCACTTTCGTGCAGGCAATGAAGAGCACGTCGGGAAAGCGATCCGCGAGTCGGGAGTGCCGCGCGAGGAGATCTTCCTCACAACAAAGCTTCCGTGCGTACTGATTGATGACCCTTCATGATCGGACTCCCATGCGATGATCTGCACCCAGGAACAAGCACCATCACCGTGTTCGCGAGTCATTCGAAGAGTCGCTCAAGGCGCTTGATTGCGGATATATTGACCTCTATCTCATGCACTGGCCGCAGACAGACACTGAAACTGGTCTGAATGCCTCCTGTTTCGCATAATTGGTCATGTCTAACCTATTGCCAGGCGAGCACGTGCCCTACGGAGAGGAGCCCACCTTCATCGAGACATGGAAGGAGATAGAGAAACTCCTGGCAACCGGTACGCATCGCTCCATCGCTCTCCTTCGTCGCCTCACAATGTCCGCTCCACTTTCATAGGCAAAGTGAAATCTATCGGCGTCTCCAACTTCTCTATCAAGACGCTCAACGACTTGCTTCCGCACTGCTCGGTCGTCCCGGTGACGAACCAGGTCGAAATACACCCTTGCCTCCCCTCCTTCGAGCTGCAGAAGTTCTGCGAGGATAAGGGCATCCTCCTCACTGCTTATTCGCCCCTCGGTGAGCACCATTCTCCCCGCGTGAGCTATTCTTAACATGGTCTGCATGCTAAGGCCGCCCAATACCCGGCCAGGACAAGCCGGTGCTCTTCAACGATCCCGGCGTCGTGGGTATCGCGGAGCGGCTCGGCGCATTGCCCGCGCAGGTGCTCATCAGCTGGTGCGTGCAGCGTGAGATCATCGTCATCCCCAAGAGCGAGAGCGTCGAGCGGATGAAGGCGAACATTACCGTACGCGCTCTGGCTTCCTCTTCGCGACACCTTGACTGACGCCGATGCAGCTGGTCGAGCTGACCGAGGAAGATATGGCAGTCCTCGGTGAGATCTACAAGCGACCCGGGATGCAAAAGTCGCTACTTGCGTACCATAACTACACGGACGACGGGCTGGTCTTTGGTTGGACGTACGAGCAGCTAGGATGGAATATGAAGAAGGGCGGGATTTGTGTTGATTGAAGGCCTTCGCTGGCCCGTACAAAAATTGTTGTGCACGTACTCCCCCGCATGTAAACCTTATCGTTTCGCCTAGCCTAGAATCCCACGATTTCCTTCAAATTCACGCGCTTGATAATTGAACTTTCAACGTGTGGCCCCGATAACAATCAAACTGTCACGGCCAATTGAGCGGATTCCATAAGTAATGGTTCGGTTCGTTCCATTTTTGCTGGCTGGAACTGAACTCAGCCGGGTAACTGTCACGCTCAGATCTTTAGATCGAGACCCCGACCACCTCCATCTTCAATATCGAGATGACCGATCTTGTTTGCCAGATTGGCATCGATCCGATGTGAACGCTACTTTGTCCGAGCTTGCTTCTTTTTTTTTTGGTTGTTACGCCTTCACGCGCTGCCACGCCACGCTCGTTTGCCCCTTCCCAAAGTGGTTCCGTATGTGCTCGACGGAAGACCGATGACCTCCGCTGCTGCCCCTTCTGCCGCCGAACTGGAGGACCAATACCGCTCATGGCTCCAGGCAACTCTGTCACCAGACGGGCGGGCATTCATGGAGAAGAGACGCGCCTTTGTCAACGTGAACAAGCTCAAAGAGGCTGCATCGGAGGCTCTGAGGGATACGTGCACCGGGGTGTACTTTGTTGGACAGGGTATGTGCGTGCGAGCTTTATTATGATGAAGAACGTCGAGCCAATCGGGCGCTTCGATCGTGTGCAGGCGGGTTCAACCTGGCATGTCTCTTATCTCTCTGTACGTAGAGTCGGATCGCTGAAGTGATGTCTGTGATGGAAGATATACATCCTCACCTTCGAACACGTGCCTCACGTCGTAGCCCGCGTGAATGGAGCCTACCACGAACAAGATAAGGAGCAAACCGACGAGCTGGTCGCTCATAGGATCTCATCCGAGGTGCGCTATCTAATTCGGCTCACCACTACACAGAAAGGTCCATATATGCGCATATTAAAAGGCAGCAACGCTCGGGTACGTACGCCGACACACCACCATTCCAGTAGCGAAGGTCTTCGCCGTGCAGACAGACCCACGGAACCCGGTAAACGCGCGCTACACTCTCCAAGAACGGGTACGTTCATAGTCACCATCATTGCTGCATCTGTCACTGTCTTCCTCTCCCACAGATCTTCGGCCGCAGCCTCCTCGACATCTGGCATACACTCACCGCACCTCAACGCACCGCGGTCATATCTCAAATCGCCCAGATCGAATCCAAGCTGCACCAGACCCGTTTCCCCGCCATCGGAAGTCTTCGAAAACAAGCGGACGGCGAGATTTCGGTCGGCCCACTCGGCCTTTCCTGCACGCATGCCTACCATTTGCGCCGCGACCGCGGCCCGTGGACCTCCTCGATGGACTGGCTTAGGGCGTACACAGTAGCCGAGCTGGACTTGCTAGAGAGCGCCCCAGACGAATGGGCCGCCCTCCGCCGACGTGCACGTCTGCACAACGGCGACGCAGAGACTGGAGCGGAGCCCTGCACGCACCTCGCCTATTTTCGAACGTATTTCCGCCTTCTTCTCGACGCGCTAGATACCCTGGCGGCGGTGCTACCCAAAGAAGAGTATGATCCTCCGCAGATGCCGTTCGTCCTCTTCCACGAGGATCTCTCGATGTCCAACATCATGGTCGCGTACGACGACCCCGCCCGCGTCGTTGGCGTCGTCGATTGGGAGGGCGCGTGCGTGGTGCCGCTCTGGGCATGCTTTGGCGAGGACCATCTCCTCGATGCCGACGATGACGATGATGCCGTGGTGTCTCTGCGCCTGGCACGGGACCGCATACACGAGGAAATGGAGCCGAAAGTCACCAAGGCGAAGGCACCCAGGTTCCCATTGCATCATCTGTATTTCGTCGTCTCGTCCTGGGGGTCGATGGCGTGGAGCATCGAGACATCATGGGATTGTGTTAGGACAATGCTCGCCCAGTGTCCCGAGAAGTACGCGCTGCCATTCGGCAAGCTGCTTCAGTTCATAGATTCTTGCCAGATTCATGCATTGGGATAACATTTTGAGTGTTGTTTATGTGGCTCATGAATGCCAAAACCACCTTCGGCATTAAGGGTCACAGTCTATATCAGTGCCACAAGAGGGTAGTTACTCGAGCCAGACAGAATTGTGCATCGAAATTGCATCTCATAAGGTATTAGTTGAGATATGTCCGAACGTAATGCGTGGTTGCTTGTTGGGCATGTCAAGACCAAGGGCCAGGTGGGTGTTGAGATTGCCACAATGCATCGGGCTAAAAAGAAGAGCTCTTGCCAGGGTTCGAACCTGGGTTCTGGGAATTTCCGATTTTGTCAAAATCCCAAGTGATGAACCACTACACTACAAGAGCGTTGGCGAACGATCCTGCTTATCACTTTATCGAAACAATTGGATACAAATGTCTTAACGCTGTCGCGGGAGAAGATTCCACTCGTCGCTATGTATCGTACGATTAGAGCGCATCGCAATATAGCGTATAGTACATTGTCCCCATAAAGATATACACCGTTCGCAACTAGTATCCTGACGGTCGTGCGCCCGTCCTCGATGTATCGTACGCACGGATAACTCTCGTCTGGTCTTGCCGCGCAGCATTTTCTGTTTGGCTGAACGCGAACCCTCTGTTCCGCCGCATGCGCTGTACCGCGCGCACTTTCTTGATCGCCTTTTGAAACCTGCAAGCACCGAACCCATGAGAGAATGCGGGGAGTCCGAGACCACACCGACGTACTGCTCTTGCCGCGGACGATAGTCAGGGATGTTGTATTTCTGAATCTCCTGAGCAATGTGATAGGTCTGCGGATTATACGTTCGGCGATAGCTGCAAATCACGTCAATCACTGGTCCCGCCGTGAACCATCGAGGACTTACTATTTCCAAACAAAGTCTCTCGTGAGGCAAAAGATAGGTATCAGGATCAGCATGAAATAAAAGGCTGCATCGCTCCATAGACGAGGCACCAGGCCATAGTACTCTGTTGAAAACCCGATCGCTGGAGCAACGACAGCGTAAATCGGCAGGAAGACCATCGCGAACACAAATGATCCAGGAATAGCTGTTGAGATACCCTATGAGCGACCATCAGCTACGCCGAGTCAGGCTCTTACCAGCAACAGTGTATTTCGTCCACAAACTGCACCAACGTCAGTAACAAGCACCTGAGACGTGCTGAACCACGCACTCGGATATTAGGGCAGCCTTGCCAAGTACGGTAAGCAGGACTGCGAGATACAGCGCCGTTCCCCAGAACCAATGACCGGAGTCATAACCCGTCGATTGTTTGAGATCTCCCCAGAAAAGGATCACCGAAAAGCCGAACAGGACCTAGAGTTGGCATGTGCATCAGGATGATCACGTCGAACGGACCGCCATGTACTCACTATGCTATGGTAGAACGCATTGGCTATCCACAGCCAGAACGCAGTCTTCGTGAAGAACACGTTCTTCTGTCCGAGCATGTACAGCTGTGGATAACGATCGAGAATCCGAGCCGAGACGAACTGGTCAAAGATGCCAATAACGAATGGCGGCAGCAGAGTGAAGACGACGTTGTACATGGACAGCGTCCATGACTCGTAGATACTCTCGCCGGAGAAGCTATTGAAGAACGAGTACTGGAAAAGACGTGAGCGATACGTTCTTACACAGAGTTGAACGAGCATACCCAAAATTGCGTCATATAGAGCACGATGTTCTTGTAGAAAGAATCTGGAGGTATGCTCAGCGAAGGGGCATTCATGTGACCGGGAATGTGACTCACAAAGCAGCAGTTTCGACAGCCGTTGATAACTCCAAGCGCCATGCACAAGCAACAACTTCTTCAAATGTCGGAATTGTGAGATAGCGACATCCGCAGATCGAGCAGCTTGCAAACCCTAAGATCGAGTCAGAAGGCACCATCGACCGCAAGCAACGTTACTCACCTCCAGACCCGATATGCCGACGCCGACGTGCGCAGCTTGGATCATGCTCACGTCATTCGCACCGTCTCCAATTGCAAGCAGGATCGATTTCTGGTTCTTCTTCACCAACTTGACGACTTGCGCCTTTTGAAGTGGCGAGACACGGCCTGATCAAATGCGTGTTGGTACAGCAGAAGAAACACCGTTACGATTGTCGCTTACAACAGATCACAGCTTTGCACATCAGAGCAAGCTCCAGGAACGCAAGGGCGATTTCCTTTTCCAGTGCGAATCCGAGACTCTTGCCGTCTAGACAAATGTCAGAGCAACGCCAACGTTCTGAAGAATTGGCGAACCGATGATTAGCGCAAGATCCTCCAACTCGCCCGGTTCGCCGGTGCTGCGCTGGTTCTTAATCGCGGACAGGCGCTTCGTGATGAATTCCTGCGTCTCGAGCATCGTTTCCTCATTCACAATAATCTGCAATGCTACTCAGAATGTAAAGAATGTCCTGGAGGAATCTAGCTCACCAAGTTCATAGACTCAGAAATAAGCCTACATGACATACCGATGTTGATGGCCGTCTCTTGCCGATCGCCAGTGAGGACCCAGACCTATACAACACACTAATATGAGCTCTACATCTTCACGCACCATCCATGCGACGCTACCTTGATCCCCGCCATCTGCAGTGTATGGATCGTATCTGGCACGCCGTCCTGCAGTTTATCCTCGATCGCGGTCGCGCCTAGCAGAAACAAATCCTTTTCAATCAGCTCGGCGGCCTTATCCAGTGCCTCGCCTCGTCCGTTGATCGTCGTGGCCGCCTGCTCGTAGATCGTAACCCAATCGCGGTACTCGGCCTCGGGAATGTCCCGGAATGCAATGCAGAGCGTACGCAGGCCCTCCGTGGCATACTCCTGCATTTCACAGCATCTTCAGCGAACCGAACGTATCGACACGAGATGATAACTGACCTCGAGGTACATGAGCGTCTTCTCGGTGAACGGCTGCTTCTCGCTGAGACGTTCGAGAATGACCGTGTCCGCGCCCTTGCAGTACAGCTTGACTTTACCGTCCGGGCACCGCACGACAGTCGACATGCGCTTCCGCGTGGAGTTAAACTCGCACACGTTCAGGATCTGGTATTCGAGCGACTGCCCGTTCACGTTGACGAAAACCGACTTCGGCTTGCGGGTCTACGACAATTTAGCATCCA
Source organism: Laetiporus sulphureus 93-53 (assembly GCF_001632365.1). Taxonomy (NCBI): domain Eukaryota; kingdom Fungi; phylum Basidiomycota; class Agaricomycetes; order Polyporales; family Laetiporaceae; genus Laetiporus; species Laetiporus sulphureus. The sequence goes on from NW_024468539.1 coordinate 289,134, forward strand.
TCCGTCACTGTCATATATCGCCAGCGAAACCTACATGAAATTGGTATCCGAGCAGCTCCGCGCCGGCAACGAGTGCAGCCTCGTCAGGGCTACTCGCCTGGTAGCGCATCTTGCCGTCAACGATCTCCGGAATTACCGTGTGGCATACGGCAAGTAGCGTCAAGAACTCGTTCACGACCGCCTGGTCACCGCTGTTATCCGCCTTCACGTCCGAAAACGGATTCTCGCTGTGCCCCAGTAGCGCCCTCATCTCTGCAAATGACCTCCAGCCGTCCTTCCCATCTTCGGCGTCGCCCCTTTTGCTCTCCTCGACGACATCCGCATATGCGACGCCGCCGATGGTGCAGAACCGAAACTCCATCTCATTACGAGTCAAGGTACCGGTCTTGTCGCTGAACACGTACTCAATCTGCCCGAGCTCCTCCACCAGAGACGAGGTTCGGCACAGAGCCGGCGTGTCTGTCTTGGCATAATACATGTCCAGATCCGAGTTGATGAGTTGCGCCTGTTGGAACTTGACGATCTCCATTGTTACAATGAGTGAGATCGGGATGAGATTGTTGTACAGGATGATGAAGGTGAGAATGTCTGCGGGCGGCGTGGGTGGGCATCAGGAGAGAAACGAACAAGGCACATACCTTCCACGAACTGCTTTGCTGTAAAGCTAGTATGAGGATCTAGCCACTTCAGACGATGGAGGTCAACACCCACCTCGACCACCGAGCGAAGACGTCTGGTAGAGATACCACTCCTTGTCCGAGTAGAACCACTACAACTAATCAGCATATGCGCATGTCGAAGAAACACTCGCCACTTACTGTCCTAATGCTGCTGCCGATCGTCGATCCCAAAGACAATGCGACCAGGAACATAAACAGAAAGATGATATGTACGTTCACCTGTCGCTCCACTGCCGTCCTCTTGATCGGCGCTGCTCTAGACATGGGCCCGATTAGCCACCACTCACACCGACAACACACGCCTTACGTTGCGTTCCGCATCAGCTTCGTCTCGTGTCCCGTGAAGACGACGAGTCCATATGCCCACGGCGTGTTCCGCATCTGTGCTCCGCGGAGCAGCAGCTGATCAGGGCCTAGTGGCACCTGTTTCGGCAGTGCGTCGTTCGTCGTCAGCTCGAGTGTCCCCTCGTACGTGTACAGAGAGTTGTTCGGGTGCTCCGAGCGCAATTTTCCATAAAGCGCAGTGACGAGGTGCGGAGCGGTGAGGTGCGCCGTCTGCGGGGATGCCTGCTTGATCTTGAGGTTCGTCTCGCTGTGAAGGACGCGTTAGGGGGCGGTGAGCGCGTAATCATCAGGCGCACACACCCATCAAGGTTGGAGGTCTCGATGTAGCAGAAGCCTTCTGGTTCGCTCGAGCTGAGCAGTATCAGGTCGGCAGGGATGGGGTCATCGCTCTCGATCCGAATGACATCGCCGACCGCGATATGTTTCCACTTCTTGTTCACGAACGTGCCCTCGGCCGTGAGCACCTTGGCAGTACGGGAGTTTAATTCTGAATCCGATTGATGCCGTTTCTGTCGCGATTATGGTGAGCGAGTCACATGCATCAGAGTAAGAGAGACTTGAATCGTGAGATAGTAGTTCGTCGACACAGGCGGTGGTGTATCGGTCAGGTACTAAATTCCATAAGCTTCAACATGCTCGCAGAATTTCGATACGGTCCAACTCCCAATCAAATGAGGCCAAAGGTCGGAATTCGTGAACGCGCGGGCTCGGCGCCAACAGATCATTATATTAGGAGGAACTCATTTCGTGCTCCCGCTGGGGAGTAGAAAGCGCTGCGCTCTTCATTCGCAAACAGAAATGGACTATGACTTCTGATACCCGTCAATGGGATTCACCCAGATTGAGGAGGCTGGATCCGCCAATAACAGTACAGAATAGAGGCCTCGTGTGGACTCACTATGTCTTCCTGGGTTTCCTTGAATGCGGACGCGAGGATGACCGCCGACAGAGGCGCAATGGTTGTCCACCGATTTGTAGGAGATACATTCGGAATCTGCTGTATAAGCGCGGTGAACAGGAAGAACAGATTGGCGTATTTTGAGAATTGCTCTGGGTGGTTGTCAGATTGGTAGAACCCTAGCGCACGACGTGCTCACCGAAGAGGAACTTGGGTACGAATGTGACGAGGTTGTACTTGCTGGTGGAGACATAGTTGTTTCCAAAGTCCGAATTCATGATGGGGTTATTGAGGACAACAAGCCGTTCGCCGGTGAGGACCCGGTCGCGCTTGTCCCACGGCCATCTCCACCGCTTGACGAACGACATAGACGGCCGCCTCCATCGGCGTGAAGAAGACCCAGAAGCAGAAGAAGAGGCTGGTGGTCGTGATAGTCCAGACGGTTGCTGCTCGTCGTCGTCCAGCCAGTCCGGTTGGATGGTGCCAGTGAGTGTGACCTGCGAGCTCCCTAGGCCGGCGGGCGGTGCACCGGCGCGCGCAAGCGGTATGCCGCTCTCCTGCGAGCGCATGGCAGCGGTCACGTTGCCAAAGGCTGACGAGGGCACATCCTCTTCGTCCTCCTCGTCGAAGAAGGGGTCCAGTGGCTGATTCGCATTTGGTGGAGACGATGTCGGCGGGTAGCCATTGTTGGCGGGTTGGTAGCGGGTGGCAGGATTCGCCTGCGAGACAAGGCGAATGAAGTCGTCGCTCATCGTATCCAGCGATGAGCGGGCCTAGTGCGACGGTGAGGAGAGAACAGACGAAGTTGCAGAGCCGCGCACAGCGACTGACGCTGCCTATGATCAGACAGACGCCCGCTGCGATGCCCAAGCGATGCCAATGGAAATGTCCAGCCACGTGTGGACTCGGACTCCTCGGGCGCACTCAAGTCTGCCTCAATCGCACTCTCGCTGGGCGACCTGGCATCATGTACCTCCTGCAGTTAGACATGCACCGACGAACGTAGCTCACGTCCTGCACTGAATGCCGTTCTATCGAGACATTACATTCATATCAGCATTCATTCACGAAAATATCTTTCTGGACCTTGCTGCCCGACATGCACCTACGAAACACCCAACAGCAGATGCATCACCGCGTTCTGAGCGGCTGATGGGTATCTCTGCTCTCGGTATCCACATATATCTCGGCAGTTCGCTGCATACAAGTGCTTCTAGCTAAGAAGCGGCACCGTCGGCCAACACCACAGTAGGCATCACCCATCGTATCAGTCGACCTTCAATGTGTTATTCTGTGTCTTTGTCTTGTATACACGATGTCGGATCTCAGCGCATACATTTCTCGCTAGGCCATCGTGACAGGTGGCACGCCAGCCATCGCGTTGAACGACGTCCCAGCCAGATTCGCGCTGCTCGCTTCTCCTCCAGCGCATCGAGAAGGCCAGGCACGCGATCGCAGTGCCGGGAGACGTCTCGCTGGAGCCGTACATCGTGGCTGCTTTTGTGCTGCATGCTAGGCTGTCTCCGCCATTGTCGACGACCTCGACTGTCTCGTCTCTATCGACAATTGTGGCGATATGCTGTAAACATGTCCCAGCGCGCATAGTCAGGCACTGAGGCCGCGGTGGGAGATTGATTGGTGAGTCCCTCTTTGATGAACTGCAGAACCTCAACAGCCTCATGCTCGCCGCCAGCTGTATCCTCGGGTGCGGGGAGCAATTTGAGGGTTCGCGTGGACGCTCGCTGGTTGAAATGAATCCATTCGCGCTGCCTCGTAGACATTCTGGGGATGTCGGCGCTCAGCGCATCGAGATCCGCCGTTCGCGGGTTTACGCAGGCCTATTGTACGTCCTCGCCGCCTCGACGTGCAAAAAGACCGCCTATCCACAATCTAGCCGCTGATCTGGTGCCGTAAAGATTGAGCTAAACAGCTGCGCGCCAGGAAACGACCTGACGTCTGTAAGTACGCGCGCATGGCTCCTTTTTCCGCGGCGCTCATTGTATACTACGCCAGACTTCCACCTTGACGACGCAATCAACGGCCGCATGTCATGCTGATTAGCTCTCCAGGCTTATCCGACGCTCAGGTGGTAGGCCTTTCTCTGAACGCGCCCGATGCACAGCCGGACGCCGTCGCCAGTATCGTGTCCTGTCTGGTCAAGCCGAGATCGAGCTTTATCACCGATGAGCAGACACCTTGCACAAGACACGGCGACTACCGATATGTATTTGCGGGCCAGTCTACCCAACATCAATGGTGGTCTGTAGTATGATGGGGGAGATGCCGAGTCTGCTGGGCAACCAAAATATCGAGCGCAACAATATTGTCAGGCGCGCTACTCGCGACTGAGGCGTGGGAATACAGCAGATCTCCGCCCTTGCCGGTAAGCGCCCGATGCACTCTTCCTCTAAACTCGTTCAGCTTTGTTCTGATGCTTGAAATAGGAGATCAGAATGACAACACTACATACATAATCTGGGGCACGTTTGGAAGAACGACAAGTCTGACTGAAGGTCTCCCGAGTGAGGTATTCGCTTGGAAATATGTCCTGAGGCTGTAACGAGGACAAACGGAAGCCCAACTATGGTCGTTTTCCTCGCTCGTCCCATGTGGTTTCTGGACCGCTCCTGATGCCCGATACCAAGTGCGTACTTTCTGTGTGACAGCCACGCAAGACGTCGAGCTCCGCAACGGAGACGGCGCGTTAGGTGTGACAGTGCAGGACGACAGCGAAATATGCCATCTTTACGTGTCGCTATATATGCTTAGTTCCTTCCTCGGCATTCAAGCATGCAGCGGCGTCTGATGTCAACGCGGGACGCCCAAAACGCATTCCACGCATCTAGCCGAACCTCATGGTCGGCTAACATTCCTCTGCAAAGCATAAAAGTGTCGTATGACACGCATGATCGCCCAAGCTCCCGGCTCTCCTACTTGTTCCATTGTGAACGTACACCCTACTCTATGTCGGAGCAGAACACGTTCGCGCCCCGAGTGGCGATAGTGACCGGCGCGGCGCAGGGCATTGGCGAGGCCATCGCACTCCGCCTCGCAGATGACGGGCTCGACATCGCTGTGAACGACATCGAGTCCAAGAGAGAACAACTCGCGTCGCTCGTCCAGCGCATCGAGGCGAAGGGAAGGCGAGCCATCTCGATAACTGGGGATGTCGCTTCTGAGCAGGACGTCGTCGCAATCGTCGAGGAGACCGTTAAGGTCCTCGGTGCGCTTGACGTGGTATGTGCATTGAGAGACCTTATTACCACATGACTGGAATTTATGTAGATGGTCGCAAATGCGGGCATATCCCTGTTCAAGCCCATGTTCGACAGTACGTCCTACTTCTTCGTCTGGGCTCTCATATTCCGAAACCTGCCCAGCCACTGTCGAGGATATCGACCGAATCATGGCCATAAACGTGCGAGGAGTCATGCTCTGCTTCAAGCACGCAGCAGCGCACATGGTCAAACAAGGTCACGGCGGGAGACTTATCGGTAAATGCAATACACCGAGAGGCGCTCAGCAGGACGAAGTCTGACACGATTGGCAATGATCAGGCGCATGCTCTGGCTCGGGGAAGAAAGGTAGACCCCTTGTTCATTGTCTTCTGCCCAATCATTGACACTGCCACCAAGGAATCCCCAACATGTCGGCATACAGCGCTTCGAAGTTCGCAGTGCGCGGTCTCACGCAGGCTTGCGGTACGTCCTCACACCATTAACTCCTACAGCCGTATTGAGCACACTCACTTGCTCCCAGCTGGTGAACTGGCGCCGCACAAGATCACAGTGAACAGCTACGCACCAGGAAGTATCCTGACGCCTATGGGTATGCACGCTCCCGTCGTCTATCACAAAGCTCCAGAACTCACCGGCTATCAGTCCTCCACCCAGACGACGCTATTAACGGAGGACCAGCGTCCACAGCCAAGAAGGTAGGTCATCTCATACATCCCATACTTGGCTGACGACGCACAGGTAGCGGGCCTCCCGCTGAAAACCCCCGACGCAGAGCCGGATGTCATCGCCAGCCTCGTATCCTATCTCGTCAAGCCGGAATCATACTTCATCACTGGTAAGCAGGGGGCCGACCGGGCGGAATTGAAACTTGACATGCATCTGCAGGCCAATCTATCAATGTCAACGGCGGTCTGTTCTGCGATTGAAAGAGGAATGAAGTTCGGAAGGTTATCTCGTCCATGTGTATGTTTACAGGGTCATCTGCTAGTCGCCTCTGCAATGGTCGCATCTTTGCTTCGATGGGACACCCTTGTTCACTCGTAAGTTGCATTGAACCGCCAAAGAGGGCACGTTTGCGTGCTTGATATGTCACTCTGCAACGGAAAACAGATCGTCTGGCAATGCCACAGTACATAAAGCCCCGCGCAGCTTGGTATGTAAGCCCCTATGCACAATCCATCCACGAAGAAGTGCCAAGAGCAGTTGAATAGCTCACACTATCCCTCAAACACTCCCGGCCCGAGCTCAATCCCCAGATTGCGCTTTGCAAAGCCCCGCATGCTCCGCTCGAGCTCATCCTCAAAGCCCTCGCTTGTGAGCCCCATCTTGTGCCGCATCCACTGCCGCACCCTGTTTGCCCAAAACGCGAGATCGATCATGAATGTCGCGAGCAGGAACTTGAAGTAGTTCTTGTACTCCTTCAGGCGCTGTGCGAGTGTGAGGTTCGGCGACAAGGTGAGCGAGCGCGACGCCCAGGAGCCCGTGATGCGGATGCGATTCACGGGTGAGCCGAAGGATTGATTGTTTCCTATGAAGAGTGTCAGCTGTGTACTAACAGATATGACTCCAGGGTGCGATCACCTTGTACGATCCTGAGCGGGCGTGAATTAGTACGTGATACATCCGAGTCACAGCATTGGAGCGTACGCACCGCATATTCCGCCCAATGAATATGAGCGGCTTGGGTATCTTGTCGGTGTCCGTCAGGAAGCTCTTGAGCTTCTCTTTGAGGAGCATACTGCGCTCATACTCTGTCATCTCCTCCCAATCCTGCGCCTCCTGCTCTTGCCCGGCAAAGCGGACGGGTCGCATCAGCGTCGCGCTCGCAAACAGATCAGGAGCGCCAATGCCCCACTGCCCCGCGACGGCCTTCACCACGTCCAAATCGAGCGTCATGAGTCCCGTCCAGAGTGTCGCATACTGCTGCTGGAAGTCACGCGAGAGACGCACGTACAGGCCATGGTCGAGCAAGACGAACTGCGGGAGCGTTGGGTGTTGCGGGTGCGGGCGCACGATGATGTTCCCGGGGTGTGGGTCGCAGTGCACCCAGCCCCACTCGAAGATCTGCGCGCTGAAGAGCTCGACCATCGTTTGCATAATCGACGCAACGCCGCCGCGCAGCGTGCCAAAGCGCAATGGGACGTCCGTCTCGCCTTCGCCCTCGCCCATGAGGGCCCGGATGCCACGCCGGTCGCTCAGACGCACGCCGTCGATCCACTCGGCGACCATGACCTTCTTCGTGGAGAGATGGGGATAGACGCGCGGGATGTAGACCCTGTCGGACAGGCGCGGCTCGGAAGCCACGAACTCGGTGGTTTTGAGCGCGTTTCTAGCCTCCAACTCAAAATCGAGCTCACGCCGGAGGTGATCAGAGATGAAATCTATGTGGATGGGTTGCAGCAAACCGGCAGATCAGACGAGAAGCACGTACCAACAGTGAAATAGACGGGCATGTCGAAGAGGTACTTTTCGTAGATCCACATGACCGCCCTGAATGCACCCAAGTCCCATTCGACCTGCTTACTGACTTCCGGCTTTTGAATCTTAACCGCGACCCAGCTCCCACCATCGTCGGGCTTCAATTTAGCGCGATGGACTTGCGCTATGCTCGCGCTAGCTGCGGCCTGTTCTTCGAATATCTCGAAGATACCGTCTGGTCCTGCTGGCGGTCGGCCGAATTCGCGCTTGAAGACAGACTCCACGACACTATATGGCACCTGTGGAGCATCGTCAAATAGTTTTGAGAACTTCTCTTGCATCGGACGGGGCATCAACGCGGCGTTATTCGCGAATGCCTGTCCTGCGATGCTAACATATTAGGACTGAAGTTGCCATAGAGGGCGAGCACACGCACCTATCTTGATGTACAATCCGCCATTGGACGTGAATAAGTCGTACATTCGTTCTGCTACAAGCTGATGGAGAGCTGGTATGCTATCGCTCAATTCTGGCTTGAAGTACATCTTGTAATCTATTGCAATCATCGCACACTGAACGTAACTGGATGAGCATGAGAGATGCATGATCAAGGCGGTGTATGGCAGAAGGTCGACCCTAGTTTCGCGAACTTTTACACAGATCGTTACTCACCGTCCAGAATGTCCTGATATTCCTCGCTATCGCGGACGCGTTGTACTCCCTGTCCAATGCCCAGAATGCAGCAACCCCGCCGGCGGTATACATCGTGCGACGGGCATATCGCTGTAGTCGAGGAAGTTTGGGTGTGACTGGCGGGACGGCGTGCGTAGAGCGAGTACAGTGGGGAAAGAATACGCGGTGGTGTCGTGTGCAGGTACGCGGCCCCCGCAAAGGGATAGAAAACATGAGGCGCATTAGAACAGGTACCACTGACAATGGCGTTGCTCGTCGAGCAGCAAGGCGGGAGCAGATAGATTATAAGTAATGCATCGTGATTGTGCTAAAGTCGAGAGGTGTGCGTGAGCGCGTCATGCTCGCGGCTTCTTGGCCGGGCGGCAATAACCGATCAGTGTAGTGGCGCTAAGCCGAGTTGCAGCCGCCCCTCGACTACGATGTCTGATTCTTTCACCGTAAACTGCCATATCCAAGGAGACAAGACAGTCGTGCGGAGGGATATTCAGTCGTCGACGAGTTACGATTGGTTCTATTATAGCGCAGTAATCCCGTTTTCGGATCATTCTAACCGTCGCGCGCGGACCGTCAATCTGTCCGGATTCAGACCTTCTTCCTCCTCCCCTTCCTTTCACGCGTATCGCCCTTTCTCACGCTGTTTCCCCACTCAACCGAATCGCTTTCACAATTGCAACGTTCTCTCCCGAAGTTCCGGCAAAGACAAGTTATGGCATCACAGGTAAGGTACTCGATCAGATACACGTTGCCATTGGACTGCTGAGAATTGATTGTGTACTTTCAGAGTGTCTCCTGTGGGTCCCATGCATAGCGCTTCACGCAATGCAGAGTGCGACTTGTATGATACCGCGAATAAGATAAGTTGCCTTCAAGACTGGCCTGGAACGGCCGCCCTTGTGCTCTTTCAATAAGCATTACTGCATTTCTGCAATACTTCATTCAGGGACTGTGCCAACGGAGGACGTTATGGACTCACAGATGCGTTGCCAGTCCCTATAAAATCAACAAGAGCGCAAAACATACGCATTCTGCTCTGTCATTTCCAGGGCAATCTTCATGGTCTCGGGACCGTGTTCGACACGGACACCATCAACCTGCGCATCATCGAGTCAACAGACCAAGAACAGGCCGGCACCATCGCCGAAGATGCCTTTGCAGACAGCAATAGCGTCTTACTTGGCTCGTCTCTTCATTTCGTCTCAACGGCAGATCATCGCATTTCATGAGCTCAAGCAACCGTCCAGCCAGACGATCGCCTGGGAAACCCACATTCTCGACTGCTGTTCAGACATCAACGGCCATCGTGTAGCTCGCTCTGCAGATCGTCTTGGAATTGTGCCATTCGTTGCTAATCAACTCGCATCTGTTGCCTCCCGCTGTGTCGGGAACATGCTGGCTTGTTCCACCGTCTTCGCGTCGCTTGTGGTTATCGCTAGTCATTAGTTATCGAGTCTGTCTTCCAGATCATGCGAATCATCCAGCAAGCGATTAATTAGCCCGGTTTGGTCTTTCAATCCGTCAGGTATCCAACTAGGTAGCAATCGAAACGACGCTGAGCCATACACTACAATAATATAACCAAGAGGCACCGGTAGATCCATACTACAACTTCATTAACCCCTTCATCGCATTCGCAACCGCGAAGCTGGACTTGGCCATGACCTGGCGCGACTCTTTCGTCACCTCTGGCAGTGCCTGCACTTCACTCAGTTTGTTTGCGTGCTCGCCGAGCTCCGCCAGGATCGCCTCGCCCTGCGTCGCTGACGCCGGCGGGAGATTGTCCTTACATACCGCGACAATGCTCGATACAATTGTGATGATCTGCGTCAAATTCTCGTTCAGTGTTGGCGAGGGCGTTGGGCTGCGCACGCCTGAGAGCACGCTCTGGATCGCGTATATTATGGACTCGGTCTGTGCTTCGAGATATGGCTATGAGCGCGGTCAGATGCAAGAGTCGGACAGAAACAAGTGCGTCGTGTGTACCTTCAGCTCCGTCCATGCATCCTCCAAGTTCTCCGTCGTCATCGACTCGTCGCTGTTCAGTGCTACGCCGATCCGACCGTTCGGTTGATCGAAGATCGGCGGAGGCGAGCTGGCCTCAGAGCTGGACAGGTTGGAGGGAGGACTTCGCCGTTGATCCAGCATTGAGAGGCCTGATGAGACATACGAAAAAGACTGTTGCCTTTCTGATGATGACAACACTTCGCTGCGCTTTGAACTAGCGCTCGCGCTGCTCCCTTCTCTCTGGTGGGCCGCCCTGATCTCGTCCACTGACCGCAAAGTGACACCAGCAACGCTCGGTCCAAGGTTGAACTGCTCCTGCTCGGCTTTCGTAGCCTTCCGTATGCAGACCGCTTTGCCAATCTCCGTGACGGTTAAGGAGACATGGCTCGCGGCAGCGTCGAGCAAACTAACAGGCGACATGCCGGAGCTCGTCGCATGCGTCTTTGTTGCGGTCACGAGATTGCTGAGTGTCGCGTCCGCGCGATCGCGCAGCGCTCGCAGCGCGTCCATGTCGATGTCTGCACGCTCGGAGGGCATACGGCACTCGAACGCCTTAACGTCGTCGATGATGGAGGCGACGGCATTTACGACGGCCTTCATCGGTGTAAGCACGCGTGTGGGCGAATTTGAGCGGCCAGCGGTGAGCAGACTGTCGACTGCGGATACGAATGCAGTTACGTGAATGTCGAGCAAACCGCCGTCTGGAGAAACGGGCAGTTGGTCGTCTATCTTTGGTGTTTGTAAGAATAGTTGCGATGTCGCTAGAACACGGTGCAAAGTCAGACGTGCTTTGAAAGTGAAGTGCTATGGAGATGGGTGACTTACCCTTGACACTCCTCAGCTCAGTCTTAGCTTGCTCGTACTTGCGCTTGTACCCCTTCAGCTGTGCGTCCAAATCTCGTATGACGGCAAGGTTGGAGTCTTTCGCAGTCATCAAGTTATCATTACGGTGCGATAGGTCGGTGAGCTCGACCATGAGCGCCTCCATGTCGGAGCGCAGCTGATCCAATATCTCACTGTTGCCCTGCAAGAATACTCAATGTGGCAATACGCCGCAGACGATGCGGAGCGTACCTGTCCTGCTTGAACGCGCTCGGATTCCAATCGCTCACACCGCTCCCGCAATACCTTTAGCTCTTCCTCGTCTTCTTGCGTCCGTTTCGCCTCCGCCTCTCGTCCCTTCGCCATTCCCTGACCTGACGCAGAGCCTCAGGTTCATGTTGCGGGGCGAGTATCGCTGCTGTCTTGACTTCCATGCGCTGCCCGATCCCGTGATATAGCGCATCAGAATGACGCATCAGCTCGCACACACCTGTTGCAATTCGCGCAGCTCCTCCTCGACATTTTGAACACGTTCTTCACCCGCAGTCCATCGCTTCTCACGTTGCTGCACATCCTCGAGATCTCGTTCAAGCATAGTGATGCGCTTTTGCATCGTCGCGACCTTATACTCGTAATCCCGCCGCATGCGCTCCTGCTCCTCCCCAGCCACGCTCGTCCGCCCATTCAATCCCCGCGCGGACCGGTCGGACGTGACCGACGCGCGACCAAAGGACATCTTATCGAAGTAGTCATCCCCACTCCGCGCTTCCTCCTCACCTTCAACCGCCTGCAGGCGCGCGCTGAGCCCACTGAGGCCGCGGCGCTCGTCGTCCTCGTCGTCACTGGCGTGCGTGCGGTCGTCCATTGCGGTACTCTCGCGCCCGTACGGCACCTCGATATCCTCCTCCGCGATGGTGCTCTTGTTCGGGATGATCATGCCCATACCAGCAGTGGCGCTCTGCGCATTCGATTCGCTGGACTCGCTCGGACGCCGACGGTCTTCTGAGCGTCGGGCGGTGGTATCCTGCGACGGACGTCTGCGGTCTCCCTGGCGGTACATGTCCTGCGACGGCCTTCTCCTTTGTGCATAGTCATCCTGGCTAGGCCGACGCCGGTTATAATTGTCTTCGCTCGGGCGCCTGGCAGAGGAAGGGCTCGGACCATAGCCACTATCGATGGCACGATCATCGGGAGCACGTAAGGCGCTGGGCAGAGCAGTGGTGGCCATGGGCTTGGAGCGGGGCGAGGTGGGAAAGTCGGGGGATGGATAGTCATCGTAGATCGAGCCGGGTGATTTGACATCCGCGCCAACGACAGACTGCGTTACAGTGAGAAATGCACAGCGTGAAAGCGAGAGCATACGCACATCTTCCTTAAATTCTGGATACCGCCGAGAGAGCTCGTAGTAGACGTCGCTGGACAGGTCTTTGAACCGTCCGGTGGGCAGCGTGGCGAGTTTCTGGCGAGCTTGGTTTCGCTTCGGATGGAAGTCGTCTCTGACAGGAAGAAATGGAACTGTACATAGGGCGCATGTAAGGGGTATTCGGTGTATAATAAGAAAACACACACTTTCGTTCTCAGTGGTGTTGTTCCGACGGCGCATGAGCTCATCGTAGACGTCGGTGGAGAGTTCCTGGAACTGTTGACGAGTGAGACGAGTGAGCTTCTGTCGGGCAGTCGAGCGAGAGTGGGCAGGTTCTACGAGCGGCGGGTGAGGACTTTCATTGGAGGTCGACCGCAACTGCGACGTACCCTTCGCAAGATAGCTAGCGAGGTACTTGCTGAGCTCCTCGAAGTGTGTGCGGGCGATGGAGTGCGAATCCAAAAGCTTTTCTGGAGGAGGGCTGTCGCGCGGCATAGGACGGTAAGAGTCTGTACGATAGTTGGATATCCCGGAGTAAGTGGTGTTGGTCGGCGAGGCAGCGCGAGAGGGTCCGGGGCGGTTCATCATTGTTGCCGACGGTTATGAAGAGAATAGTCAACCAAAGGAGTCCGGTTAGCCGTAAAAAGCAGCCCAGCACGACAAGTTGAGAAATGTGCAGGCCCTGCCTGCGGTGGCCCTGCCTGCGGCGGTGAACGCTGGTGATGGAAACGCATCACACACGTGTCTTCCCACACTGCGTGAAGCATCCATGCGAAAGATTGGGAAACCGTCGAAGGAGTTTAAATATCATCATTCTATTTTGTCTCAAATAACGCGAGAAATATCATTGAACGACCGTTTAGCTATGAGGATCAAAAGACAGGCCAAAGCTGAGTCAAATCATCAAAATCACAATTTCAGCCCTTTATAGCCCAATAAGGTAGTTAGGCCACCAGGAACTGCGTAACCGGAATGCGTTTGATGTAAGAGACGTTATAAAGGCTGATGTACAAGCAGAAACTATCTTGAACCAAAATCTAGCAATCATCATCACGCTACATCGCTGGGATCACCTGCTTCGGCAGCATGTTCCGGCTTAGGGGGCTGCAGGCCGTCTGAGCTTTCGCTCTTGGCGTTCTTCCACGCACGGGCCGCTTGCAAGAACTTGACCAACGTCGGGCTCGATTGGTACTCGCCGCCTTTGAACAACATATCATCAACTGCTCTAGATAGTGAGAAATGCTAAGGAACGGGAGCCAGGACGTCAGTGTACGTACCGTCCATGAATTGACCAGCCTCTTCGTCAAAACGCCATGTCGCATATGGTACAGGCATTATGGCTTCAACCTTAGCGACGTCTGCCGGCGTACCGCGCTCTTCTTCGAATGTTCTCCATACCAATAGCAGAGCTAGCTGCTAGAAGATTGTCAGCGAGAAGAGTACAGATGGAAACAAAATACGGACGAACATCTTGCTTCAAACCCTTCGACTTGAGATCTTTGTACCCTCGGTCGAATACGCGCCTTGCGAGGTCAACGTCCCCTTCGACCATCTCAGCCTCCGTCTCTCCCTCTTCATCCTCCTCCCTCGGCGCCGGCATCGGCTGTGCCTCAAACAAAGCGTATGATAGCCACACCTTTACGTGCCCGCTCAATGCCACAAGCCGCTCATACAGCGCCCTCGCCCGTTCCCGCTCTCCTCCTTCCACCTCGAGGTCAATGTACTTCTTCCAAATCAGCTCAGGCATCGGCACTGTCGATTGAGAAATGCCGAGTTCGAATATCGCGCGGGCACGGGCGTAGTCACCGAGTTGCGATTCGAGTTCAGCGAAATTTATCCATGCACTGGAGTTCGTAGGATCATACTGTATACAACGGTTTCGGGCTCAGAGCGCCGCGGAAAGAATGGACAAGGATTACCTCTATATATTTCTCGTAGAGTGTGCGTGCACGGTCGAATTCGCGGAGCTACAAATAGGCGGTTGGTCCGGATTGAATGGATAGTCAGAGGGTTGAAGGCTTACGTCTATTTCAAGCTTGATGTACCCCTTGAAGAGTGCCTCCTTAGGGCACATCCCGATTGCTGTCCCTAATATCTTCCTTGCTGCTCCTAGATCCATGCGGCGAACCTCGAATCGGGCGAAGAGAATCCAGAGCTTGGCGAACGTGAATTGTTTGTGCGGAACAAGTTTGAGCGCTGTTTGGTATATCTCGCGAGCCCGGGCGTAATCCTCACCAAAGGTCAGCTGGGAGAAACGCGGAAATGGAACTGATTCACCTTAGTTTCTATCTCCTCGAAGAGAGCATAGTTCAGCCACAGGTAGATGTAGTGTCGCCAATACTGCTTCTCGTTTCCAGGGGGAGTCTGAGCTATAGCTCGTTCGTAGACCTCTCGCACACGACCACATGCTTGCTCTATCTCCTCAGCGGTGGCATTCTCCTCTGGCAGATCTTGAAGGGCACCTTCCTCTAATCTTATGTAGTCAACCCATACGTCATAGTTTCGACCGTCGTGCGAAAGCTCTTCCTCGTACTGAATACGACGTTTGCCGAGGACAATCGCTTCGAGGGTAGCCCTTGTACCGTGCTGTTTCTCGAATTGCGTATACGCTGCGTAGAGCGCGTTTGACTTTGATCGTGGAAGGTACGATAAGGCCAGCTACAGACGACTCAGTAGCGAATCGCTAGGAAAATGATTGATTTACCTTATAAATAATACGAGCCCGTTTGTACTCTCTTTGCCGAGTCTCCATGTTTGCAAACGAATTGAATAAAGCTTGGGTCTTCTCAAGTTGCCCCTCTTCGTCTCCGAAGTACTCGACAGCAGTCTGGAATACCTTCCTTGCTTTGGTCAGGTTACCGCGTTCTTCCTCAAATTTGCCCCACTTGACCCACACACGGGGCTTTGGCCGGACTGCAACCCAGCGCTCATAAATTGCACTTGCCCGGTCATGTTCTTCGTACCGCTGCTCGAAGCTTATATATGCCTGCCATGCCTTGTCATCTGGCTGCCATTGCATCCATCTGTCGAACACCTGCCGTGCACCGGGTATATTTTGCAACAGCTCTTCAAGGTAGACATATCTGTACCACAGCTGGTCTACGCGGGGGAGAAGAGTGACAGCGCGGTCAAAGAGGTTGCGTGCGTGCTGGACGTTGCGAGATTTTAGCTCTATATCGGTATAGGTAAGCCACAGTTTCACATTTCGTGGATCGACATCCAACGCTCGCTCGAAAAGAGAACGGGCCCGAGAAAATTCGTTTTGGCTTGCTTCCCAGTTTCCGTACTGCAGCCATTCTTTCCTGTTGAAACGGTCACATCGTTGTCGGAGAGATAGAAGCAGGAAAACGTACATGTTCCCTCTGGTTTGTCTGATCCTCTTTTCGAACTCCTCGCGCTTTCTACATCGATACTCATGCAGCTCTTCGAAGTTCTCTACACGCTGTTGTGGGGGCCGGATTTGGGACTCGTGGTGTTCTTGGGCATCTCGGAGCAGTTGTTCGGCTGTTACTTGGACTGCTGCCCGTGCGCGATTCTTAATGCGAGGTGCTCTTTCATCTTGCATTCTGGAGAAGTGTAGGCCGATGATGTTGCGCTTCCTAATGGCTGCGGACGCTCCAAGTAAAGAATGTCACGCCGGTCACGGTGTGGGCCACAAAAATTATCTCGATGTTGCTTTCGCGGTTTGTAATGTGTTGAACGCGCGCTCTGCACCTAAAAATGGCTTCGACCTCCACTGCCAGTTCCTCGCAGTCGAGCCTGCCACCCTCTGCGTTCAACCCTCGTAGACACGTTGGCGTGCATGCAGAACGTGTCACGGACGTCTCAAGCACCGAATATCCTGGACATTATCCCGACGAAGACCATAGCTGGGATCTCGCCAAGTTCAAGGAGGTGAGCCTCTTGGTTTCAGTTTCATTTTATGAGGAGAGTGAAGGCAGAGAACAGAGGGACAATTTGGACGGAGCAGACTGGAAAGGCTCGGGATATAGCGAAAAAGCACACTCGCTGACTGGGATCTCGTTTAAATAGAATTTGCGGGTGGAGGTGAAGAGGCTTTCGCAACGCTCGATCGAGTTCGACCTTGTAGGCGTCGACGCATCGATTTCGAACGCGTTCCGGAGAATACTCATTGCTGAGGTACGCCTTTGCTTACATTCATCGCTCAGGCAGCTCATTTCACACTAGGTCCCGACAATAGCGATCGAGAATGTGTACGTGTGGAACAACACGTCCGTCATTCATGACGAGGTTCTCGCACATCGCATCGGTCTAGTTCCGCTCAATGTGGATCCAACACTGTTCGAGTTCCGGGATGAGAGCAACAGACAACCGACTGACAGAAATACCATCGTGTTCAAGTACGTCCTAGTTAGTTCTCACGTGGATTGAAATGCCAGCGTTCTTCGCTCACGCTGGCCCGTGTATAGACTGCAAGTAGAATGTCGAGTCGATACGGATACTCCAAAGGAGAAGGGCGCACCGAAACGGTATGTCAACGAGATTGTCAGGAGTGGCGATCTCGTATGGGTTCCTCAAGGCGAGCAGGAAGCTGTAATGAGCCATACCAAGCCAGGACCTACGAATAAGGCGAGCAGAGTTGCTCCTCGTCTCGCGTCCCTTTGATTTCTCAACGTCTCCCGCCAATATTTGTCCAATCCTTTCGACTTCCACTCTCCCGCTACTCTGCCTTGCCATGTTCTATTGTTCACACTGGCAGAACATTGTTCTGGCGAAACTTCGGCCAGGCCAGGAGATCGAGATGGACCTCCATGCGATCAAAGGTGTCGGCAAGGAACACGCAAAGTGGAGTCCAGTCGGTCAGTGCCTCCGCTTCCCCGCAGTCATCTCAAAGCTTACGTATGCGCTCATTCAACTATCAGCGACTGCTTCATACCGCCTGCATCCCCTCATTATACTGAAGCCTGATAAACCAGTCCCACCAGAGCACGCTCATAAGTTTGCGAAATGCTTCAGCCCGGGCGTCATTCAAGTCGGTCCTAACGGCGAGGTTCGTCCATGTACACCTAGTTACATGCCGAGCTGACATTGGTCACATTACACAGATCTCGGTTGACGAGCGCAGCCTGCGCAATGAGAGCATGTCGCGGGAGGTCCTCCGACACAAGGAGTTTGAGGGCTGCGTCGAGCTCAAACGGATACGAGACTGGTTCATCTGTAGGTGACGTCGTCGGTTGCTCGATTTCCCGTACACTTACCAGTTTTACAGTCAATGTCGAGTCAGAAGGCCCATACAAGCCTCAGGATTTGTTCGCCGAGTCGATCAAGGTGATGCGGCAAAAATTAACAAATATACGGCAGGCGGCTGAGGCGCTTTCCGCGGACGTGGACGGGGCGGGCGTACATCCGAATGGTGTCGCAACCGCCGATGGGGACGTCGAGATGGCTGGGGTTTGAATGGTTGCGAATTGTGGTATCGCATAGAGGATATGTTTGCCACACTCGTATCGATAGATGTCGCGCTCCTATATACTTCTCGTAGATGTTTAATGGCGAGGTATATTGTGCTGCGCATGGATTATTCGCTTATCATCGTGATCTTGGACGGAGTGCTACCAATGACATGATGCATATATGTGGCATGCCCGGGGACGACCGAGCTGCGCAGTACCAAGTAGTTGCAGACCTTAATCGCGCCAACGTCCTCTCTCCTTCTAACCATCCATCTGTTGTGCTCGTTCATTTGCTAGTCCATCTGCAGGACGTCCCCGCGGAACATGAGAATGTCACGCCGAGACACGCGTCATGCGGCCATCCATGCCCACATCCTCAGCCGGGACTGCATTACGCCTGCCTCCATCGTATGCAGCGAGAAGCGTCCTTCAGGACGGCTACCGAAGTGGTCTGAGTCTGGAGGTGTTCTTCCGAGGCCTCATCATAACGCGGGATCGTCAGTCATGTAGGTGCGGCGAATGTGGCGAGTCGGACTAAATTGGCAGCCATCAAGTGATGCTCATCGTGACTGCCTCTGACCATGCGAATCGTGCATGAAGGACTTCTCGCTTCGCTGGCGGCTGAGCTCGGCGCGTATATAAAAGGGCTGGTGGGAGGGGACAATGCAGCGTGCGGCCATCCCACCGTCCATTGCATTGCCACGACGGCATCTGTCCCCGCATCTCCCCGCTCGGCGACGATCAAATTGCTCTGGCCGCCGCGTATTTAGGGTGCTCGCGCACATCGGAGGACTCTGCAACGACTCAGCCTGAGGAATTCTGCGCTTTGCGAAGTGCTCTGGTACGGTCCAGCCACTCGAGTCGATCCGGCCACGCGCGTCTCTGACATTCTGACATTCTTCGCAGACTTGCACGTCCGCCGCCGCCCGAGTGCTGCCAGCCTCTCGTTCGTTTGACACCTCCGTCTTTTCAGCCAGCCTCATCTCCCTTCGTTCTCAACCTCCACCGCGTCCGCCGCGTACGTACCCCATTCGACGACGAAGACATTGCCGACAATGCTTGCGAACAAGTCTCGTTGGGCGCTCCTTTCGCTCTGCCTGCTCGTGGCATCTGGGCTTGGGGTTGGTGCACAGGACACTAGTTCGAGCGCGTCGGTTTCAGTAACAGGTACGTTTTTTCCCTTGTTTGCTGCCCTCTCCCAGAGGAGTCGAATGTCGGGTTGGGAGGTGAAAAGTTTGACCAGACGCGAGGGTGTAGCGCCGCCGTTCGCGTTAGGTTGGGGCGCTCTTGTTTATGGCCCTCACTCTGTGAGGCGTGCTCAATATGGTTGGGCACTTCCCGGATGTATACGCGCTCGTGCGTGTGTTCTCATCGGACGTTTGCGATCCTGTCATACAACATCTACCTCTACTCGCAACGCCGATTCGGGTGCTAACGAAGCTTTCCAGCGTCCTCATCGGCCGCCAGCTCTGGTACCACCGCTGTCGTATCCGCTACGTCAACAGTGTCAGGTTCAGGCACCAGCTCGAGCGTTTCGCTCCCCAGTTCGGGTGTGTATGAGAACGCGCTGCCTTTTACGGTTCGCCTGTGCTGACATGCTCTCTCCTGCCCTGCAGCCCCTCCCTCGGCGAGCGTCTCCCCTTCTGCGGACAGCAGCAGCGTCATCGCGAGCTCGACAGCGAGCGCAAGCGAAAACAGCAGTGGCATCGCCTCCTCGTCCGGGAGCGGCACGGCAAGCTCTGCAGGTACCTCGGTCTCGGTGTCCACGTCAGTGTCAGTCACGGTGTCATCCTCTGTCGTGCCCAATTCGAGTGGATCGGTGACCGCGTCTTCTGCATCTAGTTCCGTCTCTTCCGCGCCGGCATCTGTGCCATCCTCGACCACCGAAGTCATTGCCACCACCGAGACCGTCGCGGTGCCGACGTCCACGGTGGCTGCTGTTGGGTCTTCGACGGGCGTGACGACGCGCTCGCCGGTGGTATCGTACGCTACGGTTCAAGCTTCTGCGACCACATCGACGGAAACCGCTGCGGGAGCGACGGGATCAACGATATCGAAGTCGTCCAGTGCATACGGCCTTCATGAGCAAGCGAATGGGCTGGGGGTCATCGCCGCCATGGCTCTCGTCCCGCTTGCTTTGGCTGTACTCTAGGGTGATCAGCATACCCGGTTGGCCGTCTTTGTCCTGCAACCGATACCATTCACGGCCGCGCAACGCCCTTCACCTCAATGTTTCATTTTGTTTCGGCTCCTCGAAGCCCCCGCCGTTGTAAACGGACCTGTTACTTGTGGCCTGGCGTCGGGTAATGAGTTGTACTTGATGTATGTGTACGACGTATACCGACTGTCCTCGTTACGATGGGTATTGTACTTACGTTTGAAAACCATAATAATGTCTCTTCGGTCGTCATCATCGGTCTCGCGTCACATCGACGCCTCCGTCACGCAGAGCGGGCGTGAGATCCGGCAAGGGGGGCCGGCGCGTGGAATCGGAAAAGGCTATATTGAAAGGACGCGCCGCGGCCGGCAGTGGGCCTAAAAGGGATATATCGCTCACCGCCGCGGTCACAGCATCTGAGGGCGAGTGTGACTTGTGTGACATGATGGAGAACAAGGGGCGGCTGAGCAAGCAACGGACGTTGACCGTCGTCTAAATCCCTCCAAGCCGCCGCCGCCGCCCGCCACCGCGAACTCGCCATCCTCTCCTCCATCCTCCTTATATTCCTCCTCCCTTGCCTTGTCGCGGAAATCCTCCTTTGCTCGCGCGACGCCCACCACCTGCTCGCATTCACTCTCGCGCGGCTAGCATCACTCACAGTGGTGAACACACAACGCCACCTCCGCCGCCATGGGCAACTGTATCTCAGCCCAGGACCGCGAGGCTCTACAACGCTCGCAAGAGATCGACCGTCAGATCGAAGAGGATTCACGCAAGTTCAAGAAGGAATGCAAGATTCTCCTTCTCGGTTCGGGCGAGTCGGGCAAGAGCACCATCGTCAAGCAGATGAAGATCATTCATCAGGACGGGTACACAAAGCCAGAGCTCATGACTTTCCGCACCACTGTCTACCGCAACCTCCTCGAGAGCGCGCATAACGTCATCCTCGCCATGCGCAAGATCGGCGTCGACTGTGTTCAGCCAGAGAACCGCGCCCGCACGGAGCGTATTCTCGACTACGAGGTTCTTCCTGATCCGGGCTTTTACTTCTCTGAGGAGATGGCGCACGCAGTCTACGAGCTCTGGCAGGATCCCATCATCCCAGAGCTCATGGACCACAGCAGCGAGTTCTATCTCATGGACAGTGCAAGCTAGTGCGTGTGGTGTCTCCTGCTCTGCGCCACTCACTAATGTCGCGCAGCTTCTTCACAGAAGCCTTACGAATAGGGACGCCGGATTACGTACCTACCGAGACGGACGTACTACGCGCGCGAGCGAAGAGCACAGGGATTACAGAGACGAGATTCAGCCTAGGACCATTATCGTAAGTTTCTATCAATGCGTCATCAATAACTCTGTTCACTGGTGCAAGAATACACATGTTCGATGTTGGTGGGCAGCGGTCAGAACGAAAGAAGTGGATACATTGTTTCGAGAGCGTGACAAGCATCATCTTCTGCACGGCACTCAGTGAGTACGATCAGGTCCTGCTGGAAGAGCGTAAACAGGTGCGTCACCCTGCATATCTGCCGTTCCATCATTGTTGACGCCACCGGTAGAATCGGATGGCAGAGTCGCTGGTATTGTTTGATTCCGTGATCAATTCGCGATGGTTCCTGCGCACTTCGATCATCCTTTTCTTGAACAAGATCGACGTCTTCAAGGCAAAGCTTCCGAAGGTTCCTCTCGAGAAGTATTTCCCGGAGTATACAGGCGGGCCGGATATAAACAAGGCGGCAAAGTATATCCTGTGGAGGTTCATGCAGGCAAATCGGGCGCGATTAAGCGTCTATCCACAGTACGTTTTCGTTACGTATCAAACTACTGCAACTTTCTTTTGACGCATCTGCTCGCAAAGTGTGACACAAGCGACAGATACCGGCAATATTCGCATGGTGTTCGCTGCGGTCAAGGAGACGATCTTGCAAAATGCCTTGAAGGATTCCGGCATCTTGTGAGCCAGAAAAGCGAGTGCCAGAAACGTTGGTTATGTTGTTTGTGAGTGGTTTCTCTTTCCTGTATCTCTCCGTCATACGCCGAGGCCCAGCGTGCTGATTATTGGTTTGCACAGCTCTTCTGCGGTCTCAGAGTCTCATTTTCTGTATGCATGCACATCATCCCACATCCCCTGGACATCTCATATCATCTTCATATCATCTTCTCTCATCTTCCTCTCGTCGGCATCTTTGTCTCTGTGATCCTGGTTCTGGTCTCCCTCTCCCACTCTTATCTGCTCGTCATCGTGTCCCTTCGTTGCCCTTGCTCACGTTGCACGCCTTCTCTCCCGCACTATCGGCTGCTCGCCGGCCGCAGCCCTGGGCTCCTGGCGGTGGGCGCTAAGGATACGGCCTCAGGGTAGAGTATCATGCCTGTCTGTTGGACGCCTCACGTCAGCACGTCACCGCATTGCGCAGCTGCACATTCCTTGTTCTACTCGGTGCAGGCTTGACGTCTGCATAGAATGTCATGTCTTACGCGACACACGATCCCGTCTATGGCTGCGCAAGAAACTAGTCTGGTTCCGGTGGCAACGTTCAATAGCGCACTCAGCACGTTCGTGCACAATCCTTCGGTGTCGTTATGCGTCTCTTGATCAGTCGAAACGCAGCTACGTAACCCCTATCTATCGCCGTCGATCACTGGCGATTCATCGACACGTCAAGTCCACGGCTCTCGTCCCCACCACTTAGACATTCCTCGTGACTGTACATGATTATTTATATACCTCCCCCACCATCCCTGCGCCTGCATCTAGTTCACCACCTTCTAATGACCCTATCGTCCATGCCGCTCCTCGTCGTTTCGAACGTTCCCGGTATACCAAGGTTCCGCCGGACTTGACCAGCAGCGGAGGGCACGCCGGCGGAGCCTGACGATCTGATACCTCTGCGGGTCGCGTTTCCATGTATGCTACAGCCTAATAACCCGCCCGCACTGGTGTACCTGTGACAATAGCCTTGATGTCTAGCAGTGTTTGGATTGGAACGGAGCGCTGCCGGTGCTGGACTGTTCCTGGCTTTGATTATTCTTTCTGTCTGGTCTGGTCTGTACTCGCCGCCCGCGGAATGTAATTGTACTGTAGAGCATCGGATACTTAGCAGTCGACACGGTGCTAAGATTATGTGCGATTGTGGAGGATGTGACCTGATTGACTTCAGGTCTAAGGCGGTTGTGAGCTGCAGCTGCAGGCTCAAGTTTATTGCCAAACGCCATGACATTCAGGTAATGTCTGTATGCTTTGCTGCGACCGTTGAATGAAGACTGTTTACAGTATGTAGGAAACAGTGATATTGCCTGTACACTGGCCGTAGATCCGTGTGCGACGGAATCGCCCCCACTATTTGATACCGCTGCACAACATTGATGCACACCGTGCTCAGCGCTCATCCATGGGCAGCCCCATCATCTGCCACTCCGACTGCGCCTCCTCGTAGTATTTGCGAGTTATTCGCGCGTGCTTCTCGGAGCGAGGCATGAAGTTCACCTTGAACATCCGCGGTCCCGTGACGAAACCCTCAGTCCAGTTGTTGTCATCAGCAATGTCCGGTAAGAGCGGTTGCTTGGTCTCTGGGTCCAGCGGCGCGGAGATGTCGATGCCCCACAGCAGACGAGACAGCGTGATGAACAGCGAAGCCTCGGCGAGATGGCTGCCTTGACAGAATCTACGGCCCCAGCCGAAGACAAAACTGCAGGATTGTCATGAGCAAAGTGCATGCTGCGGCGTATTGATTGTACGCAACTGGTCGCGATTCTTCGAGTCTGGTCCTCCTGCCCATTGGGTAGGCTGGCCTTTCATGTAGAATCTATCGGGGTCAAACGCTGTCGGGTTTGGCCAGCGCTGCGGGTCCATGTGAATTGCCCATATATTTCCTATCACGGTTGCGCCTTTGGGAATGTGGTAGCCTTGGTAGACATCGTCCTCCTCTGCTTTATGAGGGACACCTGCGACATATGAGACGGGCTTATCGATAATAGTAGTCCACTTGACGTACCCGTGATGATCACTGGACGACGCCTGATTGACTCTTTGATGCACGCGACGAGGTACGGCAACTGCTCTTCATCCTCCCACTCGGGCATGCGGTCAGAGCCCACCACCTCATCGATCTCCTCGCATGCACACCGAAGGCAATGAGGGTGGCTTAGCATGAGCAGGATGAACGTCTGTATCGTGGCCGCGGTTGTGTCTGAACCAGCCTCGAGGAGTGAGCCCCCAGTGTACGTGATCATTTTGTCGCGCATCCATCCATCATCGGTTAGCCCATTTCCGGGCGCATGCTCGTGTCCAGCATCACTCCGGGCTCGCAAGTAATCATTGATGAAGCCGTGGCGTATGGTGCCTTTCCGTGCCGCAGCTCTGCTTTCTTCAAAGTATCCTCCCCAAAGTTTCATTTCCCTTGTGTACATGTCAGGCAACAGGCGATATGGAGAGCTGCGAAGGCTTACCATGCATGCATCCTCCTACCTTCTGCCCTCCATGGTGCGACTAAGTCAGGGAGAGCGCGGAGGATCGGAAAGGCATCGGCCCTTAAATGCGAAGTTACAGGCCAACTCTGCAAAGATTCAAAGGAACTGTCGCACTCACAAATACCTTCCAGGTTGTGAGACGCGAGTGAAATTATCCATGACGTCATAGATTTTATGGCTGAATCAACCATTAATTGTGGCGTCGTCATGAACGGGGGAATGCGCACGTACAGGTCCGGATTGTTGTATAGACGCGGAACACGTCGGCCGTATGAAATCTGAAGAACGAGGCTGGTAGTCTCCAAGACGCGTGGTAGTGAGTGGAGTCTCATTAAACAAAGTACAAATTTGCTCACATATCGTCTGACGATAGCAAACCAATGGCGCTCGGGAACTTCGTCGTTCGGTCCGTGCCGGTGATCTTCCACGACGCTTTGATTCCCATGCATGAGAAGATCATGAATCAAACTTCGCGACTCCAAATCCTGTAACCGCCGATATCGCTTGACTTGGTTGATGCCTAGGACGCCCTGTACACTCCTTCTGACTGTCTGAGGATCCAACGGTAGTCAGAATAGGCCGGCTTGGTGATGTCACACATTCCCCGTCGAAGAGGCGTACCTTCCATTCCTTATCGTATGGCAAGAACACCATACGCTGACCATCACTCATCAAATCAAAGGCAACATGCGGAGGCGCTCGGCTCGAATACTTTCCACTGCGGTTGGCCAATAGTTCGTTTGCAGCCTGAGCTGTATTGAGGACAATCACGTCCTGCGAGCCGAGGCGCAGGTAGACAACCTCTCCGTACTTCAAGGCCCATTCATGGAACTGATTCGACGTCAGTACGATGCATTGCCGGAATCGTCCAGACACACCTTCAAATATGACCTTAGAGGGTCGAATTGAAAGATATTGCCGACTAGAGGGAGTCTGCGCGGTCCTGGAGGGAGTCTGCGCGGTGTTCCCAAATCATGCTTGAGGAAGTAGACGACAGTTACCAGCACGATGAACAGGAAAAGTACTATGACGTCGAGCGAAATCATGGGGATTTTCTCGCAACAGTACTGCGAAATCAGAGGCCTTTTGACATACTTATAGCAAGCAGGTGTCGGCAACATGAGGCTTCGAAGCGGCATCCCTGATGAGTAAAACCAGCTCATGACACTAGTTTGATGATTATATAGTTTCTCCTGTTGGGCAACGTGATGTGCAGGAACCAGCCTTGCATCCGCAGCGACTCTAGAAGCCGATAATTACCAAGAGGATAGGACAGCGTGATCGCAATGGGTCGGTTTCGAAAGCAGGTCTGATGGAATGCTTGACTATATACCCCGAACGTCAACAGCACCAAGATAGTGGGAACCACATAGGATTCTATGACAGTTGGTGGCGCAGGACAGCTTAAGCATTCTGGCTAACGTGTTATCGAAAATAGACGCAGAGAGCATCACAAAATGTGAGCGGAAATGAAGACAATCGTTGAGTGCATCTGAGTGAGTATGCGCTTGCCGTGGAGTAATGATCGCACAACATCAAACGCGGTTCGTCGGTTAAGGTGATCCCACGCCATCCTTGGCGTTCGCACCCGAAGACATCCAGGCTTTATTCCACCGTCAAATACGGCTAGTTTAATGGGTACTTACCATCATGGAACCAATACGGTACTGACGATCCGTGCCTGCTTTCAGACGTAGCACGTCTCCTGGCCTGCCTTCATGCGATAACGAACGTGTTGATCGCGACCTTCTGGTGTAACTTCTAGAAGCTACTCAGGTCCGGCGAAGGCGTCGCTGTGCGTTTCAGCAAGTCAGATGCTCTGATGCCCACTGGAGTGTTGTCAGAACGAAGGAACCTTGCACCATAAAAGACGCAACGCATGGCAACCACAACGATGACAGCTCTTAGACAGACCGCAGTCCGGATAATATATAACGGACTTAATTGAAGAGCATCGCGATTATTCGAGGCTGAAGTGAATACCGGTTCGTCCATTTGGTTGAAATGCTTCGAGTTCGATCTAGATGCACACGGCCTGCGTTTAATATCAATAAATTGGAGGAGTCCTCCCGGGGCCTTGTTTCATACGCAGAACCGTATTGCTCTTACCAGGCACGTACAGGCGAAGATTGTTCATCATCCATAAGGATAGAGACGTGTGACAGCAGAAACAGAGTTGAAAGGCGTCCTCAGTAGCTTCCCTGCAGCATTACCACTGACCAGCGAGCAGATCACCGGGCAATGTCCAACTTGAAGTGAGTCTCGGGATGAGTACTGTCGGAGTAATTACGATTTTAAGCGCCAGCGAGCGCGTTTCAAGTCTAGATCTTATCAGATTGCCTGGAGTGGCTTAACGACTCGGAAAGGGTTTTCCATTCTCCTACCTGTTTTACCATCCGCGGCAGCATTTCGCGCATCATCCGCGTATGTTGTTGCTTTACGAAAAATGAACCCCTCGACCATCGTAGTGTCGTTCTGGCCATTTTGGTTGGAGTGACTGACGACGAGCGCTCTGCGGCAGCTTCCATGATTGTATGCTGCCGGAGCGCGATCAATCTGCGCTCCTTCTCTAACCGCTCTCGTCAATCAAGCGATGTTTGACTGTCAGTACTGCCCTTCGTTTCCCTTGATACCTGCCACAGCTGATATGTTCTGGCACGACCAGCGGTTGCAGCGTTCTTCTCCAAGTCGCTTGATCGACCCGATCATTCTACACTCTGGGGGCGTGCAGTAGAAACGGCTAAAGGTGCCACGCACGCAGCAGCAGATTACCTTTCGGAGCCCAAGGACAGCACAGACCTGACTCAGAAGGCTGGAAAGATATTCCATAACCTGAAAGAGTCAATCACGAATGTAGACGTGGATGATTTGTTTGGTAAAGTGAAGGATAGTACTTTAAAGGACAGAAACATGCCAGGTGCGTTGATTGCACTACATTGGACTGAGATTCGCATTGAATATGCGATCTGAATAGATCTCAATGATTGGCGTGAAAAGGGAGCGACTTTCGTAGACAGTGCAAGAGAGGCAGGAACGCGCGTGTTATCGGATTCTGCAGCGCATCTTAGGCAATTTGTCAAACACCCTTCGTTTGACTCGTATCTGTTGCGCATCAGAGGCTTCGGTACGTAATCGATTGTTTCTCTTCATCAACACAGCGTTATGACGTGCCATAGGCAACTGGTGTTCCGAGCATCGCATTCAAGCAGTCATCATTGCTTTGGTCATTCTCAATCCTTCACTGTTGTTCTTGCCCGTGAAATTACTCCTGAGACTACTTGGTTTCGGGCGCCAGGGACCAGTCAGAGGTATATCCGAAGCTTTCTCATAAATGCTGTCACGTCGCTGAACAGGTCGGTTCCCATATGCTCAGGGCACTTTGCTCCGAATGCTCAGAGACAGCTCTATGGAGGAAGGGTCCCGAAGAATGGCTGGTTCGCTCGCTCTCAGGCGGCTGCTATGCGTCCTCAGCCCGAAGAGTCACGTTCGCTCCTTTGGGCAGCAATAAAGACCGCTTTACTTGTGAGCGCCGTAGCTTACATGATTCCTCATCAATGAGGAGCCCATGTGATAAGCCCTCCTTTCCTTGTGTGGCCGAGTTGTTATATCAATGCATGCGGACGAGATCCAGGGTGAATCTTCTATAGCGAATGATCTACACCGTTGTTATAAGTCTGTTCGATCTGCTGCTCCGTCAGCGATGCAAAGTCCATTGACTGCGAATTGCATCGAGGAATCAGTGCTTCTGGTTAGAGAGCTTCCGTTGGATTGCGAGCCGGAGCCTGTGTTGAGATTTGCAGCGGCTTGCGCTTTTACATGCCCACAAGCTATGTTACTGAACAATCGCAAGTCAGACGCCGTAGTAGCTGTATATCGTGGCCCAAGAGATCTCGATAGAGTCGACGTTGTGGCAACTGATAGATGTTGATGAAGGAAACGCATGCCTTTTGACTGAGGAAGAACAGAGTGGACAGGTTCGCGCTCGATCCGATTCTAGTCACGGATATTCCTGAGTCTCTGCGTGGTGGAACTCCCAGAATGGTACGCATAAAATGTCAATGTTGAATATATACAGACCCCCGATCGGAACCAATATGGTAAGGTACAACGAAGAATTTAATAGCGTGCATAAGGCGATCGAACAAGCAGTCGTAAGGCACGAACAAAATCGTCATGTCAGTCTGTGCACTATCACGTCTTCCTTACAGTCATGAGAAATAGTATGGAAGAACGCAGGTAGCCTAGGTAGCAAGAGCGATACACAAAACCATGCCCAAGAACAAAACAGCACGGATACTCTTCGGAACGCTCACAGCCGAACTTGTGCTCGCCGTGCTCGTAGGAGTGGAGCTGCTCGAGGAAGTGGGACTCGATTCAACAGCGACACCTGCCACAGAAGCCGCGCTGGCAGACAATGCGCTGGATAGTGACGCCGCGGCAGAGGAGTATGCGGCCGAGACAGACGAATAGTATGACGAATAAAAGGATGAGTCACTTGCAAGAGCAGAGGATGCCGCAGAGGTGAAGCTGGAAGCGCGAGAGGATATGCTCGATATTTCGGAGGAATACGTCTCTGAGTAGTGACAGCGCTTTAAGAAGGCGACATGAGATGCATAAGTGACCGAGGCTCACCCCAGAGGCATTGATCTGTCTGGAAGATTTCGGCTGCCTGCACTTCATATGACGTGCAGCTGTCCTGCAGACACGATAGCGCGTCTTTCCAATAGGAGTTAGACGTGCACACGCAAGGCACGTATGCACTACATGGAGGTATAGCCGTTAGAACGGACTGATTGGCGCAAGGAGACGATTCAACGTACAAATTTAGACACCCTGCAGATGCAGCTGCTTGGGTAAGGCAACTTCCAACGCAAGGATATGCGACCGGCACGCTTGAAGGGACTGCTGTGGTAGTCTGAGCGCCGGCAGCGGAGATGAGCGCTGCAGCGACAAAGAAAGCTGAGCGAAGTGCCATCTTGGTGGGTGGGATAGGATGAGATCCTTGTGTCAAGTTAACTCGTCCCGGTTACTTATAGCGAAACGCGAAGTGGGCCGATTTCGGGGCCGCATAGCCTTCTCCAATCAAGAAGCTTTGTCGAAGCGGCGTTGCGGACATATTGAGGCCCATCTTGGCAGCGCTACCATGCTTCTCTCGACGTATTTGACGTCGCGCACAGTCCGCAGTGATCCCAAGGACGATATCAGAGTACACGAGGCTCATGCATGTCAAGTATTTACTAGCCGAGCTCTTCATCGGAGCTGCTTATCGCGGTCAACGGGGACTCCAAATGGCCAAAGCCACGCTAGCGAGCCGTGATAAGTTTTCTTCACTTGCAGTGCAGAGAAGGGCCACTAGAAATAAATTTAAAGAAACAGACTACGCAGCATCCTGGTGTTCTTGTCCGGGCTACAACCGCCACGTTGAGCCAGAACACGCACTTTCTCAGTATCACGGGCTGCGATGACGGCACGACTTCAGGATCTACGAATTGAATTCTGCTCAAAATGGCAGTCTTCATTCTTGTGGCATGTCAGAATGGTGCGATAGCGGGCGTTGGGTCGTCGATGAGTTCTACCATTCTTGATGCATAGCCTTCATTACTGCGAGCTGCCAACCCACAACGATGGAAGAGCATTCTAGTGGCCAAAGGCGACATGAGACAGAGTTGAAATGCATCTGGCCTTGAATGGCGAGAGGCTGAGGCCGTGCAGAAACACCAGCGAGCGATGATCAAGGCTGTCCATGCGAATAGAGCGCATTGGGCGAGCCACAGTTTTCTATAGCGCTTGTCCACATTGATCAAGCGGCCGACGTCCGCAGGACTTGGTCTCTCTCCTCTTTGGCGCAGCGCTATAGCCCCTACTATCTTTCTCCCAGAGTCAGTCATCACCTGCAGATTACTCCCGCTCATGAAAAACGATGTCGATGCTACTTACTTTGCAAGAGTCGCCTAGGTCTCGGCAATGGCGAGGTTGGCTTCGAATACCAATCTCCCCTGTGCTGGTGTGTTGCGTTATCGTCATGCCGCGCATTGCAGCGTCTAGGCCCGTATCAGCAATTCTCATGTCCGCAGCCTCACTGTGTACAAATACTAAGTTCTTGATCTTCTTTCTGGTTAGCTGTGGAGACTTGTGAACCTTTTGCTATCGGCACTATATCACTGTGTTGGGCACAGTATGACCTCTGTGTGCGGTGATATGCTTACTGGTGCGCATATGGCATGGCCTGTGCGTGGCGCTCAAGCACAGCTAAGGCGGATTGGCCCATCCCAATCGTAGATGCCACGCACTGCGTACGTATGTCTATTGTCCTGCTCATTTCTCCAGTTTCCTACCAATTGAGCCATGAACTGCGTAGAATCCTCCATCTCTTCTCTATGTGGACTTAACGTGCCTGCCAAGTTCTGCTCGTGGACGTCTTTATCTTGCAGATTTCCAAGTCTGCTTTCTACCTCGCAATCGCCGTCATATCATCAGCACGTCTATTACGTTAATATTCTCTCAGACGACCATTTACGGCTTCCCCTTTTCCGAGACTTGAATTGGAGAAGTGATCAGCTGGACCTCCCCGTGGTCGTACGGTCAACTAAGTTGCCGCACAACTGTATAAGGTTTCCACCGACAGCTTGGAAGACGTACACGATGATGACACGTTTTCCCCGCCACTACCCCTCATATACGTATCCGACGCTGAATCGTCCAGCAACGTCCCCGTGCGTCGAACACCAGGGGCCTATTGTCTCGTCCTTCATTCCGACGTCTACTATTGAGAGGCAACTTCGACTACTGTAATAAAGGTCACTCCGTAACCATCGATGCATATTTTCCTTCTGATAGATTGAACAGCTATGCCCGACCGTGAGCCTCCGCAGGTTATACCATTCGATAGCGAAAGGGCGCATCCGCGGGAAGTAGATCCAGCTGAACTAGTCGGGAAGAAAATGAAGGCCATATACCATGTGAATTCTTACGATGACCTTCCGTCGTCAGTTGGGATCAAGTTCCGCGATGGGTCGACATACCATGTGCGAATGTCTGCACATTGGGGGTGTGGAGGCGTGGACCATGAAATCTACGAGGACGAATTCGAGGGAAAACAAATCACTGAATGTGCTCTGTTGAAGTGCGCTGATACGGAGTACTTTGATGGTTCGCGCAATGAGAATGCGACACATATCGGACTTGGCATCAAGTTTGAGGGGTCGGATGAGTGGCAGATCATACACGCCTCCTATGAGGAGTGGGATGAGGACCACGAGGAACTTTGTTTGCTCAGCTTTTATGACGTCTTTCTCGTAAAGATGTCTGGATCAGGAAGAAAGAGCGGCCGTGGAAGAGGACGAGGACGCCGCTGATGGTGTACGGTCTTGTAACATGAGTAACATCACTGGTGAGCATGTTCGATGCGTAGACCGTCCTTTTTTCCAGGCTGATCTTTCTTTTCTGTATCGCATTCAAGCTGGCAATGTACATCTGGCGTGTCATCTATTGTCTGATTGCATAAATATATCACATAGCTGTACTATGCTGATTGCAGCTATGCAATTAACTCGTCTTTCACGCCATTGTAGAATTTTCTACATTCACGAAGGTTTACCTGCACGAATGGAGATGACGTGCAGATTCCAGAAGAATGTCGGCTGGCGTGAAATCCAAAATGTCATTGACCTTTGCAGATATGTGTTCTGAGTACGGTTGAGCCAACAAGGAGAATCTGCAGCATCATCGTCGCCTCTCCTTCCGAGGTGACATTGATTAGTTCGGAACGTAAATGACATAGTGAGTACTCATGTCATCTAAGGACCCTCATTTTAACGTGTCTGGTCCTGGCGTCCTGTAGCGCGCCGGCTACATCACCAGCCCTGCCCCGGCAATCGCACCGATGAGGGCAACAACTATCCCCATCACGCCGCCATACAGTTCTCCTCCGCCGGCTTTGATGCTAGCGTTTGCGCTCGCGCTTGTCCCTGCGGCGGAAGAGGAACTGTGCTCTGCCGACGATGCGGCCAAAGAAGCACTCCCCGCTGACGACAAGGCGACAGAAGCACTGCTCACTGAGAGTAGCACTTCTGAAGAGGAAGGAGCAGGGGTGGAGGATACGTTGAGTGTGGCCGACGACGACGCGGTTGCAGCGCTGGACGGTATTGAACTTGTCTCCGTCACCGAGAAAGATGGCATACTGACGCTCACTGGCAAGGTGAGATTGTTATCACGTCAGAGAACAGCCACGACACAGCCTCACAGTACGTGATCAGATGTAGCAATGCTCACCTGCGGCGCAATCCTGAGACTGTAGAGCCTGAGCAGCTGCGAGATCTGACGACGGACATTGTTTCAAAACACAGGAGGCTATGTTTGATTGGATACTCGTGGAAGAACAGATGCAACTGATATCTGTACTGTGGAATGTCTCAGGTCAGTGAATTATGTGGCTAGCAGGTATCTGCTCACGCGCTGGAGCAACCGCTGCCGGATGCCGTGGCAACGCTTTCGACGCAGGATAGGATGCATGCATCGGCGGTTGCAGTGCTGACAGGCGCGACAGAGGATGTGTGGAAGAACTGTGCGGTGGCTCTGCCAAATAGAGCGGCTGCAAGGAAAGCAGATGGAAGAACAGCCTTGAATAACATCGTTTGCGTACGTCGGTCTACGAGAGGATATCAAACACCAGATTGCTTAGGTGGGAAGCGCGGAGGGACGTGGGGGGGATGAAACTCTACAGAAGCCCATGGACGCGAGGGTAGATATACGAGCTACGTGTGCGGAAGACTGGGAGGGAGGCTGTGGTTCGAGCATTCCATCCATCGTGTCATCGTATCTGTCGTAACATTTGACAGTCACATCACTAACCACATCTTTGCAATGCACGCTCGCTGGATCTCGCACTCTTTTTTCTATTCTGTGTTTCCTCAGCTGCATACTAGCTTCATCTTCGCACCTTTTGTGGAATGGTTAACACTCTCAAGACGACTACGATGCCGGATGTGTCCAGTCTTGCAGTGGTCAATGATGCATTAATCGGTATCAAGATGTCGAACTAAATGACGATCAATTTGTTCGGCAAGAATTGTTGGTATCCACCTTGGTCGACTGGTCAGTGAAGGTTGCTCATCTGTCAAAATAACTTTAATATGAAACATTGAGCAGGCCTATTTGTGTCGGACAGATTCTGATGAGCCGTAGACATACCAAGAAAGCTCATGATCCGTTGGACTTCGTGCATCATACTTCGGGCATTTCTCGCCGCTCTGGTGTGTATTTCGACGCTTGTTTTCCTTGATAACGAAGTTGATTTTACAATACAGCTCTCATTTTCTTTGCGTCTGCGCAGCGGTATGCGGCCCAGATGTAAGACTGACTGATTTACTGCCATTTGTGCGGTATCTTTCTCATGCCTTGTTCCAACCGCATCATCATGATCTACAAGGCTCAAATGCTCGATAAATATGCCTCTCTTCTCTTCTGCGATATTTGACTCGCATAAATCTGGTACTTGGCTCTCATGCGCCCACTTCAACATTCAGTACGCGTCACGTCCAGCACGTGATCGCGTGGCATTGGTTAGGTTCCAAAAAGCTTTTGACTCCAATCTGTATGCGAGCTTTCTGAGAAAAGGCCTGCTGGTGTATATGTTACAGGCGACATGAGTTGCACAACCACTCAGAACTGGCTTGATAGGCGGCTCCCACGGCTGTCATGAGCAGACGGCTAACCCCGGTGTGCCACACTCGTCCTCCCCTCACCCACCTCGCAGCCTGTCTGGTGCTCTGCGGCCATGGATCCTAAGCTGCTCGGTGCGACGTTATAAATTTCGATGTGTATCTCTAGCCATAACTGAGCTAATCCGTACACCTTAGAACTTTCGATTATGGGCGCGCGATACCTCCGGGTGCCCGGCTCTAACGCTGGTGCCCGCGCTATAGTCTCTATGCTGAAGAAAATCCTAGTCGCAGAAGACACAGAGGGGCCTGTGGGTTGGATCCAAGGTGTCTTGTCCGACATTACAGGCCAAGAGGTCATCGTCTTTCCAGTCGCAATGGCCGACGTGCTCGAGCCTGTCCGCGAGCTCTGGCTACCATCGAGTTTCAACAGTTCGTCTCCACCATAAGGAGTAGCCTGAAATGCGTCACAGAGGCTGGATCGAAGGCCTTTGCGGATGTAGGGTTGGTGTTGAAGGAGCACACAGCGTTGCTCGAGCTCTGCGTCGAAGTTGTGGCGGGCGAGATCCGTGAGTTCCTCTGTTCGCGTTTGCTCTCTGGAATATAAATGTTTGATTGTTGAGCAGGAGAATGGTGCGCGAGAAGAATCCTCTTCTCTCTGAGGTTATCTATCACGTCCTCGTCATGCTCCTTACTGTTTCCGGACAGTACTTCCTCGAGCGCACCATCCTCCTTTACGCTCTTAGGGCGTTGGGATTTGGGGTCTTAGGGCCGATCAAAGGTGCGTTCGCCTTCATTATCTCTCCAGAACCACTTCTGGCGAGCGAGCTGATTCATTCACGATCCCATATGCAGGACATGTCGTGCCGTGGCTGCAGAGCCGCACACATGGTGCGGCTGTGCCAGCGGGCAGCATCTTCGCGCGAGCACAATCGTTTGTGATGAAGCGCCTTCCGGCAAAAGCGAAGCTGTAGGTTGTATCTCTGCTAATCAGGGCAGGCACTGGCTTGGATGGCGGTGCTTGACGTTTGTATTTCTCCCGACTGGAACTGGCAGTTGTCTCATATGTAAGTCATGCGTTCGCGTACTTCGTTCGAAGTCGGATCTTATATGGTGTAGGGTAGGCAACGTTTGATGGCGATGATAGTGCCTGCAGGAAGACGAAGATTCACTGTTATCTCAGACTCAGGGTGCATGCGTGGTTGGTCTATTTCGTCCAAGACGCGACCCAGTGCACGCTACCTGGGTTCACGCTCACTAACTGTTGGACCTATTCTCTGGGCCTCTTTTACTTCAGTGTTTTCGGGACGGGGCGATCGAGCAGCAGGTCAATCCCGCATGCGCGACTACGTGGGCAGCATGCAATCAACATTACGAGGGAGTCAAAGCGGCTTCTAACTTGTGGATTCAGAGCTTCAACGTGTGCGAACCCTCGTCTCAGCGTGCTTTTCAAAAACGTATCTTTGGTAAGGCAGCCGCTCAATGCACAATACCCGCCATTTGACTCCAATAATTGTCAGGCCCTGCCTGCTCGAGTCCCATGCATGGCGTCTGTATGGACTCGGGTTTGAACTTGCGAGTGTTTTTTTTCCTCATCAGGATGCCCGAGGCGCCCGTTGCCGCTTCATTCGAGGTTCCTCGGCGGAAGCTCCGGTCAGGTCAAGCACACGCTCACGGCGCTCGGAAGACACGCATGTTCGAAGTGTTGCTGTCGAAATAGTGATTCGGAAAAATTGGGTCGAGTAAATCGTGGCTGTTTTATATCCGATGATATCCCAACTTTCAATGCGAGACGTAAAACGTTCGCCCTTCACCGCGGATGGCGGGACACCCAGAAGCTGCGGCGATGATCCTCTGGAATTGTTTGGCTCTGTGGGCCTCCGTTACACGCTATGGCGCGGGAAGTCCCTAGGTTGCGGCTTCGGTTTTCTGTCGATGGCGCAACGAATTCAAAGTTTATATGAAATGTTGTTCATATTTAACGAAGGTACTGGTACAGAAAGATGATAGGGTTATACAGAACGTCACAAGTCCAAAGAGAACAAACACACAACAAGAGAAAGCTGAGCAGAGACAACTACTGCAGGGCAGGTAATCCGTGCGGACCCGCAGGCGTCACAAAATACAGTAAAGAAGCAAGGGGAGCGTACCAATAGAGAAGGGGAAAAACTTGGATACATCGTAAATATAAGAGAAGTCTGAGACATTGAAATACGAGTGCAAACCAGAGTGGGGTATTGTGCATGCCAACGCCGGCACTCATGGTCCAACTTAGAGGCAAGGTACTCAACGGTATCAGTATCCCCTCCAGAGCCTTAGTGAGATGAGCGCATCCCCTCCAGGGTCGGAGCCGGATTACGTGAAAAAAAAAACTCGCCACCTGGCCCGCACCGACTTCAGCAGCGGCGCCGCGAGCCCTCAGTCGCTGGAAGAGGAGGAGGAAGCGCCCGCACTGGCGCTTAACGAGCCCGCGCCCGCGCCTGTCCTTCCCACGCTATAGCCACCTTTCCCACTCCCACTCCCCGTCGTCGACCCGCTTCCCGTACCAGATGTCTCTCTGCCTGTGTTCGACCCAGTCCCACCTCCACTGCCCTACCCTGACAATCCGCTGCTTCGGTCTCGCTGCCACTGCTTGATCTGCCCCATTTACTGTCTGCGCTTGGGCCAGAAGGCGTATGAGAGGATGTTGAGCCTGATCCATGTCCCGGTGCGGACGACGCTGCGTTGGAGCCATCCCTGCCCGCCACTGCTCGTGGACGAGCCTAAGTTCGTACTACCGCCTGTCTCGATACCCACGCCAGAGCCAGACGAGAGGGGATGGCCGATCCGGAAAATGCGGCTCGTTTTGTGCCTTCCAACAACAACGGGGCACTGACGGTGTGTAACGGAACCGTGATTCATGTAATCCTCAAGCTCTTGATAGGTGATGGAATTGAGAGAGTGGGAATTCAACATTTGTAGCAGTCTTCGCGTGAACACGCCTTCCTCTCCGTCTTCATAAGCCTTCTCGTTGGAACAGCATGCTGCAAGCAACATGTGTGATTCCTCATACGGTTGGTATACGGAATCGGTCGCAGACCCGGGACTCCACCGCTTCCACTTGTCCGCTTCAGCCGCGTCGATGAGGTCCTGGTACGTGAATTGGAGAGAAGGCCTGCTGCGAACAGTGACTTGGTCGTGCCGGGAAGAGCCATCACGGCTGCACCCGGCTGAATAGCAACAATCCATTATGACGGTGATGTTCTCCCCTTTCGCATCATAAAGCTCTTTGAGGAAGAGATTGATCTGGCGATCGCTGATGTCGACAATATGTGTGCCATCTGGCAACTCCAAACCACTATCAACCGGCATGATTGCCTCCATGGGTTTGCGTACATGCGTTTCGTAGAGGGTGCCATGACCGGCAAAATAGATGACGATGGCGTCTCCGCGATGGATTCGGTCGTTGTCGCGGAGATGAGTATGAAGAGATTTCAGGATCTCATCCCGTGTTGCAGCGGCATCCAGCAATACGATCATGTTCTCCGTAGGAACCTGCAATGAGCTTCTGAGGCATTCAGCAAATCTTTCAGCATCACCAGTTGCTCCATGTAGATGTTGTTCATAAAAATACTTATTGATACCAATGATGACAGCAAATGTCTGCATGTTGTTGGATGTGGCTTCCTCGAAATGTAATAAGTATGATTCCTATCGTAGCGCTTATACAATTCAAGAGGATGAGGTTGGGGGCAGGGTCTCACCACGGAGAAATGCGCCTCTTATATACTACTCCGGAATCTGATTATGGAAGATGTTTGAAAAAGAAGACCACAGCCACATCCACATCCACGATGATGATCACAATCCTTATAAGTGAGGTTGCAAACTTCTTTATGTCTAAAAGCGATTGACCAAGGTGCTTATTAGGACCTTGGGATCCTGATTTGGGAGGAGGTTGAGAGTTGCTCGCCGGAAAGGAAACTGGGCGCTATTTATAGAAAAGGATCCACGCCATGTGATAACGTATGACTAAGGTGAAACAGAAACAAAAATAGATGAAACAGAAACATGAAACGTCCACGACACGCGAGGTGCTCGATCACAGCCACTTCCCTTATAGGGCTAGTACACAAAAGCTGCAGCGGTGATTCACAGGTTCTTCGTTCTGCACTACGGCTCAGGAAGTTTCATCTCTCGCGAGGTCGCAACGAGTTTATCAATGCTCAGAGGTATTGCTCGTATGAGTACTGGACATAGAGACTACTGACACAAGACGCTAGTAATACACATGACGTCAAAAGCCGAAAGCGAATACGAATACACGAGAAGGGAACGCTAAGCAGAAAGCATACAAATACAAGGCAGGCAACCGGTGCGTGTATGCGAGGGTTTCAAAACACAGGAGAGAGAATGAACGGGAGCGTACAAGTACAGAAGAGAGGCAGTCCAATACGATACAAATACAAGAGAAGTTTGAGACGTACAAATACAAGTCCAAATCAAGGCGGGATATTCACGTAGAGGGAACGTATGCACAATGCTGGCGCTCACAGTCCAACAGAGGCGAGAGAGCCAACGGTAGCAGTCGCGCCTCCCGAGTCCGCACCAACCGAGATGAACGGGTCCGAGCCAGAGCCCGAGCCCGAGTTGGAGCCCGAGTTGGAGCCCGAGTCCGACGCGGGAGCGACGTTCGCGACGATGAGCGGAGCGGACGAGTCTGAGGAGGAGGAGGGAGTGTCGGCGGGGCCAGGTGTGGGCGCGGGAATGCCGACCGAGGCGAGGTTGCCGGCAGTGGCGGTTACGCCTGAGTTGTCTGCACCAATGGAGATGAGCGCGTCTGGACCTGATCCAGAGCCGGACGAGGGCGGGGAGGAAGAGCCTGCGTTGACTACTGCCAGCGGGGCGTTCGCGTCGTTAGAGGAGCCTGAGCCAGAGGTGGGAGAGGCAGCAGGTGCGGTGGGGGCAGGGATGCCGATAGAGGCGAGGTTTCCTGCAGTAGCGGTCACGCCTGAATTGTCTGCGCCAACCGAGATGAGCGCGTCTGGACCTGAGCCAGAGCCGGATGAGGGCGAGGAGGAGGAAGAACCTGCGTTGACGACTGCCAGTGGGGCGTTCGCGTTGTTAGAGGTGCCGGAGCCGGAGCTGGAGCCAGAGGTGGGGGAGGCAGCAGGTGCGGTGGGGGCAGGGATGCCTACCGAGGCGAGGTTTCCTGCAGTAGCGGTCACGCCTGAATTGTCTGCACCAACCGAGATGAGCGCATCTGGACCTGAGCCAGAGCCGGATGAGGGCGGGGAGGAAGAACCTGCGTTGACGACTGCCAGTGGGGCGTTCGCGTTGTTAGAGGTGCCGGAGCCGGAGCTGGAGCCAGAGGTGGGGGAGGCAGCAGGTGCGGTGGGAGCAGCGAGGCCGATGGAGGCGAGGTTGCCTGCAGTGGCGGTCACGCCTGAGTCGTCTGCGCCGACGGAGATGAGCGCATCTGGACCTGAGCCAGAGCCGGACGAGGGCGAGGAGGAAGAGCCTGCGTTGACTACTGCCAGCGGGGCATTCGCGTTGTTAGAGGAGCCAGAGCCGGAGGAGACAGCAGGTGCGGTGGGAGCAGCGATGCCAACAGAGGCGAGGTTGCCCGCAGTGGCAGTTGCACCAGACCCGTCTGCACCGACAGAGATGAGCGCAGCATTCGCGTCTCCACCCGAGCCAGAGCCAGAGGAGCCGCCAGAGTCAGTGGAGGAGTTGGGGTCTGCATCGACCACAATCAATGGCGCATTCGCAGCGCTGCCAGAGCTGCCCGAGCCAGTGTTCGGACCAGCAGTAGGTGCAGCGATCCCGATCGACGCGAGGTTGCCCGCAGTGGCTGTCGCGCCCAAGCCATCTAGGCCAACAGAGACGAGCGCGTCCCCATCAGAGCCAGAGCCAGAGTCCGTACCAGAACCCGCCACCTGGCCCACACCGACCCTCAGCAGGGGCGCAGAGCCGTCAGTCGAAGAGGACGAGGAGGGAGCGCCCGCGCTGGCGCCTGATGAGCCTGAGCCTGAACCCGAGCCAGCGCCTGATCCGCCTGTCCCGCCTGCGCTCGATCCACCACCATTCCCGCTCCCACTCCCCGTCGTCGACCCGCTGCCCGTACCAGACGTTCCGCTGCCTGTGCCGGACGTCCCGGAACCTGCGCCAGATGCCCCGCTGCCTGTACCAGATGTCCCGCTCCCTGCACCAGATGTCCCAGAGCCTGTGTTAGACCCAGTCCCACTTGTCTCTCCTCCGCTGCCCGAGCCCAGCGATCCGCTGCTCCCAGACGCGCTGCCACTGGTCGATGCGCCAGATCCATTGTCTGCGCTTGGGCCAGAGGGCGTGCCAGAGGACGTGGAGCCCGTTCCCTCTCCCGATGGGTTCGATCCTACGTTAGAGCCTTCCCCACCGCCAGTGTTCGTGGCCGAGCCTGAACTCGTACCAACGCTCGTCTCCGTGTCCGCACCAGAGTCAAAGTCAGAGCCACTAGAAGACGCGCCGGAGTTCGTGCTTCCTCCAGATGACCCCGACCCACTCCCGCTGTATCCAGCTCCCGCGCAATACGCGTTCAGCACTGCAATCGCGCTCGGCGCCGCGTACGGCGCACCGTTCCCGAAGAAGGTCTCCACGTCCTCGAGTGCCGTGTCGCGCTTCGCGAGGGGACTCGCGGTGACGGTGACTGTCACAGCAGGGAGCGTTTCCGTCACGGTGACGGTGGCGGTCGTGTCGGATGGGGTGGACGAGAATGGGAATGGGAACAAGGAGGGGCGCAAGAGGGGGATACCGTAGTGAGGCTGGATCGCCGCTGATGAAGAAGCGAAGGTTAGGGATTGTCAGGTAAGGTCGGAGGGGACAGCTGAACGTACCGGCATCGACCCGCGTGCTAATGCATGCGACAAGGACGAGCGCGAGCAGGCGCTTCACGTTGGCGTTGGCGTTCGTCTGCATTGTGGTTGGAGTGTTGTCGTGTGAGTAGTTGATCTTTCGTCGGTCGCGTTGGTGAACGTAAGCAGGTAGGGCGTGTCGAGCAATGTCGGATGCTGAATGAGAAGTACAAGACGAGGACGACTAGTGACGGAAGAGCCAACGCAGATAGAG
Organism: Laetiporus sulphureus 93-53; assembly: GCF_001632365.1. Classification (NCBI taxonomy): domain Eukaryota; kingdom Fungi; phylum Basidiomycota; class Agaricomycetes; order Polyporales; family Laetiporaceae; genus Laetiporus; species Laetiporus sulphureus. The sequence continues at coordinate 330,374 of NW_024468539.1, forward strand.
AAATGAACTTGCTGTTTGCGCCTCTCTCGCCCATTCACCGCGCCTCATGTACCCCCCGCCCACCCCCTTCACTCCACAGTGCATGACGCGCCATCCACCTCCATTCACCTGTCTTTGCGTCTCTGCTACCCGTAGACGTGTGCACGCGCATCCTCGCATCTCTCCACCCCCGCTGACGTGCCTGATCGACCGAGGATGCTGGTGCACGATCGGTGCCTCGGTGCCTGTCCCTGGACCCACAACGCCACGACGGAGCGGAGGCAGATCGCGCTCCGTGGACCATCGGAGGTGAGTGATCGGTTGGAGCTGTAGGTGATCGGCTGGAGCCGATCATGGTCGATGTCATGATCGAGTGGCGAAAGTGTGGGGGAGTGGGAAGGATGCGTGACGTCCCGCCGGCACGGATGCTGGTGTGTGCGCTGGGCTGACAGCAGCGTCCGCGTCGGGGTGACGCATGATGCATATGTATGATGCATTCATGAGCAAATTGCGGGGTGAGCAGAAGCAAGAATACGTGGCGGGATGTAGGCATTGGGCGCCTTGCCGCGCGCCAGTTTCCACCTCCCGTCTCATGGTCGCGCACCCTTGGCACCTCTGCATGCTTTGCATCCGCGTGGCTCCCGTCCGATTCGTACGTTCGTACCGGAGTTTGTTTGTCGTCGATTCGTTCATCATTGACAGAGGAGTATGCGAAATTCGAATGAAGGAGACAGGCGGCTCATCTCTCCGTTAGTTCTGTCCGAGATGGCGTCTTTAGCTATTCGAACCAAAGGTGCACCTGACTCGTCATTTGCTGAATGCGCTCATCTCCCTCTCTATATAGCATCCGAGCACGGCATGGCACTCTGTCGGCTGCGGACACGATTATGGTCATCGAGCGTAATTAGCTGATCAACAGGGAGCGGGAGATCGTAAGGCACGCGTCAGACGTACGCATGCTACTTCATTGAGAGTTACGCGTCATTGGTGTGCCTGCACTCGGTCGGCTTGGCTGGGGGAGCGAACGAGGTGTGGACAGGAGTGCGGGTGTGCGCTGTACGTGCGCGGACGATAGTCTGGCTTTGCAGAGATTGTATTCGATCTCGCTCAGTGGGGGCTGAGTGGGGGCTGGTCTAACCACTGTGTTAATCTAGTTGGTCATCCACTTTGAATTTGGCCGAGTGTTTCTTACACAGATAGTTCGTGCAGGATGGTCGTGTCTCTCTTTTAGACAGGCCTTCACAGCAGATGCGCAACAACGCGGTATACTTCCAGATCGGGCTATCTGTTCAACAAACGTCGCCACTCCTTGGCCGCCTCAGTCTAGCGCTTCCTAGGATACCCGAGATACGTCGGTTACAGGTAATACACTGCGTGGCAGTCGTAGTGAACGTCGCATGCTTGTCGTGTCGGTGACCCCAAGGTCCTGATCGAACGAGGACGAAGGTCCACGATCGGTGCCTCGGTGCCTCAGTGCCTGTCCCTGAACCCACACCGCCACGACGGAGCGGAGGCAATCGCGCTCCATGGATGGTCGGAGATGAGGACATCAGTTGGGGTTGTAGGTGATCGGCTGGAGCCAGTCATGGTGGTCGAGGTCGCGAACGATAGACAAGGGAAGGTGCGTGAGTGATGGAAATGTGAGGGAGTGGGGAGGATCGGTGACGTCCCGCCGGCACGGATGCTGGTGTGTACATTGGGCTGACAGCAGCGTCCGGGTCGGGGATGATGCGTGATGCATTGACGAGCAAGTCGCGGGGCATGAGTGAGCAGAAGTGGAGGTGAAGAATATGTGGCGGGATGTGGTCACTGGGCGCCTTGGCGCGCGCCCGTTTCCACCTCCCGCCTCATGGTCTCGCACTCTGCATGCGTTGCATCCGCGTGGCTCCCGCCCGATTCGTAGGTTCGTATACGTCGCGCACCGGAGTTTGTTCGTCGTCGATTCATTCATCATTGGAGAGAGGAGTATGCCAAATTCGAATGAAGGAGACAGGCGGCTCATCTCTCCGTTAGTTCTGTCCGCGATGGCGTCTTTAGCTATTCGAACTAAAGGTGCACCTGACTCGTCATTTGCTGAATGCGCTCATCTCCCTCTCTATATAGCATTCGAGCACGGCGTGGCACTCTGTCGGCTGCGGACACGATTATGGTCATTGAGCGTAATTAGCTGATCAACAGGGAGCGGGAGATCGTACGGCACGCCGCTAGACGGTGTTTCCGAGGTCGGCGACGCGTCATTTATGGCCGCACTTGTTCTCTCGGAAGAAACACATCGTTTCTATGCGCTTTTATGCCAGTGCCACAGAGACCCCGATGGGTTTCTGAACAGCTGATCGCGTGCGCGGACGATACTCTAGTTTTGCGGAGATTGTGTTCGACCTCGCTCAAAAGTCGTAGCGGTGATTCATAGGGCCTCCGTCGCGCGCTATGGCTCAGTAAGTTCCACAATAGCAGCTTTCGATTTGTGTCGGGAAGCGCAACAGGTAGAGCGATGCTCAGAGTTCACATAGAGGTTGTCCGCATTGTACATAGCGCCACTGGTACAAAAAGATGCTAGTGATACACAGGGCATCGCAAGCCGGAAGCAAATACAAATACACGCGAAGGGAAGGTTGAGCAAAAAATACACATACAATGCAGGTGATCAGCGCGCGTACGCCGGGATTATGAAAGAGGTAAAGGGGTGGAGAAAGCGTACAAGTCCAGAAGAGAGGAAGTCAGACACGTTACAAATAAAAGAGAAGTTGGAGACGTACAAATCAAGTCCATATCAAGACGGGATATTCATGTAGATGGAAAGTACGCACAATGTCGGCGTTCATAGCGCAATAGAGGCAAGGGAGTCAACGACAGCAATCACCCCTCCCGGGTCCGCACCCACGGGGATGAGCGCATCCGAATCAGAGCCAGATCCAGAGCTCGAGCCCGAATTGGAGCTGGAGCCACGCTCGGGAACGATATTCGCAACGATGAGCGGATCTGATGAGTCTGAGGAGGTAGTGGAGGAGGAGGAAGTGTCGGCGGGGGCAGGCGTGAACGTAGGGAGGCCACCTGCAGTGGCAGCTACGGCGGAGTTGTCTGCGCTGACGGAGATGAGCGCTGCGTTCGCACCAGAGTCAGAAGAGCCGGACAATGGAATGGAAGAAGAAGAGCCCGCGTTGACGTCTGCCAGCGGGGCATTCGCGTTGTTAGAGGAGCCGGAGCCAGAGGCGGGGGAGGCAGCAGGTGCGGTGAAAGCGGCGAGGTTGCCTCCAATGGCAGTCAGGCCTGAGTCATCTGCGCCGATGGAGATGGGCGAATCTGTACCTGCGCCAGAGCCGAAAGAGGGCATGAAGGAGAAAGAACCCGAATTGCCTACTGCCAGCGTAGCATTCGCGTCGTTAGAAGATCCACAGCCAGAGGAGGGGGAGGCAGCAGGTGCGATGAAAGCGGCGAGGTTGCCTGCAGTGGCGGTTATGCCTGAGATGAGAGCTGCATTCGCACCAGAGTCGGAACCAGTCGTACTGGGGGAGGGAACACCATCAGAGGACGGTGACGCGCCGGATGTGCTTGCGCTGACGACTGCGAGGGGCGAGTTGGCGTCGTTGCCAGAAGGGCTTGAGCTGGGTGGAGCAGCAGGAGCGGTGGGCGCCGTAAGATCGACGGACGCGAGGTCACCTACAGTGGCAGTCGCACCAGACGCGTCTGCACCGACAGGGGTGAGCGCAGCGTTCGCGTCTCCGCCAGAACCAGAGCCAGAGGATCCACCAGAGTTAGTGGAAGCAGACGACCCGGCGGAAGAGTCCGCACCTGCATCGACCGCAACCCGCGGCGCATTCGCTGCGCTGCCAGAGGAGGTCGAACTTAAAGTGGGTGCAGCGATCTCGACCGATGCGACGTTGCCGGCAGTGGCCATTGCGCCCAAGCCATCTACATTTACAGAAACGGGCGCGTCTTCGCCGGAGCCAGAGCCAGCGTCCGCACCAGAACCCGCCGCCTGGCCCACGCCGACCCTCAGCAGCGGCGCAGAGCCCTCAGTGGAAGAGGAAGACGAGGACGAGGAGGGAGCGCCCGCACGGGCGCTTGATGAACCTGTGCCCGAGCCAGCGCTTGACTCGCTCGTCCTGCCTACGCTCGATCCACCACCATTCCCGCTCCCACTCCCCGTCGTTGACCCGCTTCCCGTATCATGGACATCGGGAGCGGGATTCGGAGGGCACTCAAGAGGCGCCCATCCCATCGCGTAGTATGCCTGTCTTGCCGCTTCCTCTTTGGCAAGCTGCTTGCTAGCACCGGAACCTTCGCCTTTGGGGATACCGTTCACTGTGTTTCGAAGGTTACTAATCACCGGCCGGAGACAAAGGCGTGCGAGCTACGCACCAACACACTGAACCGTCCAACGCCCAGCATGTGCAAGGCCTGAAAATTGCGCCGGGTATTCAACAGCCAACCTGCGCTGGTTCGCTGTCTGGTTGAACAGCGGCAAAAACGTAGATTGACGCTTCGCAGGGGCAAGCGGGTCAATGGGCAACGGCGGCAACGGAGCCGTGGAAGGAGGCAGTGTCGGCGAGCTCATAGGCTCGGTTTTGACTCTCTTGTACGTGTATGGCTCGCCGCCGGCAGCTGGAACGGGCGATTCGTACTCCGGGTCGATGAGATGCCCGATCCAGTTCTGCACCGTCTCCACCCCATTCTGCACATAGACTGCACCGACATACGAACAGAAGAGCAAACGTGTTTCCTGCGATCCGTCATCGACAATGCGGCATGCGGTGCAGGATAGGCAGGACTCACTATTGGGCTTGTGAGGCTGGCAAGCGCATCAGGGCTGCAGCGTACTTTCTCTCTGAGCTTGTAGTAAGAGACCCATTTGTTCAGATTCGTCTCCGAGAGGACCTCCATGCGCTGGGACTAGTCGCGATCGCGACCGATCAGCACGCCGCAGGGCCCTGCAATGCATGTAACGCACCTCGATCTCCTGTGCGTTTATCAACGGTTTCTTATTGAAGAGGGTGAACGTCACCGCAGTGTCCATCACCTTCTCACCCAGCATCGATAGGCGTTCGTTGTCACCACAGTCGGACTCTTCGTTAGTCGGGGCTCCAGGGAAGCGCAGAGACTTGTGGGTAAAGACCTCCAGGATGATGTCGCCACGCAGCTTGGGAACAGGCGGGGGAGCATCCATGTTGGTGGAGAAGGGACGTGGACGCTTGAGACTGGGGGCATGGGAACCTGCCTTCGCTTTTGAAGGATCCGATAAGCCAGCTGAGAAGGGCCACGTGCCTTCTAAAGTTGAGATCGAGAAAGGGTGGTGAGAAACGACAACATACCCTGCGAGGGGGCACGCCACCGACGCGTGTCTCAGACTTCTCTTGTATTTGTAATGTATCGGGCTTCCTCTCCTGTGGACTTGTATGCTTTCCTACCTCCTCACCTCTTTCCTGTACGTTGTGACTACCCTCTCCGCATACGCGCAGATTACCTGCCCTGTGTTTGTGCATTTTCTGCTCAGCTTCCCTTCTCACGTAATTGTATTCGCATTCGGCCATAGCAGGCCCGCTGAACCGAACGATTCCGAAGATCCACCGCTGCAGCTGTTGTATGTTGGGATAAAGGGCGAGATTCTCTTGTACTCAAAGTTAGTGCATGGGAACAGCCTGGGTCAATTCGACGCAGCTTCTCTGCAGCACTGTCTTGAGGATACCACCGTCGAACCACGCATGTCTTCAGAGTGCCAGGAACAAGTGCTTGATCAGACCGGATCTTCCGCTAGGAAGTCGCAACGGGCATCTTGGCAAAAAATAACACTAGCAAGTCCAGATTACAGACATCGTGCATGTGACTCGAGCGGGCGAACGCAAGCATGCTACCCACACGGCCGCGCATGTGGGCCTGACCCGCTGCCCGTTCCAGCTATTCCGCAGTGACAGAGACTCGATGAATGTGAGACGGGTGCTATGCTGCCTGACAGTAGTGAGGCAGCGAAAATTAATAGAGAGAAGGTGGGTGAATATGGGTAGGCCGAACGGTTGGTGAACATCATTCCTAGCGGCATGTGTGGGCGTGTTCATGGCTGAATGTGCACATGTGAAATAGGGTATCAGGGGAAAGCGAGAGAGAGAACAATGACGCACGCGTCGTATGTCTTAGATAGCAGTGAATCTTCGTGTTCCTGAGCCACTAACATCGCCATTGAATGTTACTTACCCTGAAACAACGGCCGGTCCCAGTCGGGGAAAAATTACACCTGTCACAGCCCCGGCTATGCAGACCAGTGCCTATCTTCGTGTGTAAAGCTACAACGCAAGCCAGCATCTGCCCTCGTTAGCAGAGAACTTGATCGCAAACCGCCGCGTGCTTTTCCAAAGACGCTGCCCGCTGGCACGGCCGCACCATGTATGTGGCTCTGCAGCCACAGCATGACATAGCTTGCGTATGGGACCGTGCAAAAGGGAAACACATTTTTGATCAGTCCAGCGAGACCACATCGGAGGAGGATGCGGGGGAGAGCGGTCCATGGTAACCGCGCAGGGTAACGATGGCGCGTGAGGCGGGGAGGGCAAGGCAAGCTCGAACTGTGTCCAGGATGGTCACATGTGCGCGTCTAGGACAATTCAGGTGATGCCCTCAGTTCCCGTTTCGCACAGCCGACGTGTGCGGGCGCGAGGATGTGCTCGCGGCCAGCGGTACATATACTGATCATCTCCCGAGCACGTTGATCTGATGAGAATTGAATAATACACACGTTGCCAGCAATGCAAAAAGACCGACACCATGGAACATACATTTTGCAACACCTTTGAGTTGGTTTGTAGGGAAGCAGTGGCTGCAGTATGTCTACAGGGTTCTGGTACTCATGTTAACTCGGCGAATGCCGAAGCCCCAATACTCGACGAACGCCGAAGACCGCAGTGTCCTATGGCAATCGCGCGTCGCCTTGCAGAAGACTAATGAGGTGTCTCGGTACGGCTTCTCGGACATGCCGGAGGCCGCATCGCAGAGATCCCTGGCAGCTTCGCAGGTCCAGTCTCCCACTCGTATAAAATGCCTCTGTTACGAGGAGGCGAGCATTCACCGTTCTCCGACGGTCGAACTGTATTTGCAGGCATTGCCAGCTCTCTAAAGTTCGGGCCTCATCACTACTCGCTCAAATACTAGCGAAACACTATCTTCAAAGACCATTGAGCTCTATCCATCCTTCGCAAAGTTCGAACTTCGCATTACACCTTCCATCATTGTACGACTCTCTGGTGACAACAGGGATGATACAGCCAGAGTGTTTGTGTGATTCATACATTGAGACACGTTCATTGCCTCACAACACCCATGGCCTAACAGCTGTTCCACGGTCTCATGCGAATGATGTGCACGCGCAACGTCAACAAGAAACGTGTCCTGTGAGGCTCGGGTACGTTCACATCAGAATGATAACTGATACATTGTATTTGACACAGCAATAGCCTCTGCCCATCTCAGACCTGCAGGCGAGGAAAAGAAAAGAAGGTGTAGAAGTGGAGCAACAACCTTCGACCACGTTTCAGCGTGACCAGCAGTTGAAGTTGCACGAAGAATCGCGTGACAGTTTGCAACAATCACCGGACGTTCCGTCAGATGTGAGGATACAGATCTTGCAGCACAAGGTTATTGGCTAACATAGTATATTCCCAGGAAGCCGCTCCAGACAACATGCAGATATTTGCTGTCATCATCGGTATCAATGACTATTTATGCGAAGAACCTCTACATGGGGCAACTGGCGATGCTAAGAAAATCGCCGAATTCCTCAAAATCTCACTGCAAGTCCCTAAAGAGAACATGATCGTGTTGCTGGATGGTGACGCGATACGGGATGAGATCCTCAAATCTCTTCATAGTCATCTCCGCGACAACGTCCGAATCCATTACGGAGATGCCATCATCATATATTTTGCCGGTCATGGCACCATCTACGAAACGCACGTACGCGAACCCATGGAGGCAATCATGCCGATTGATAGCGGTTTCGAATTGCCAGACGGCACGCACGTTGTTGACATCAGCGATCGTCAGATCAATCTGTTCCTCCAGGAGCTTTACGATGCGAAGGGAGGAAACATCACGGTCGTAACGGACTGTTGTTACTCAGCAGGGTCCACCCGCGATCGCTCTTCCCCGCATAACTTTACTGCTCGCAGCAGGCCTTCTCTCCAGCTCACGCACCAGACCTCATCAACTCCGCCGAAGCGGACCAGTGGAAGCGGTGGAGTCCCGGGTCTGCGACTGACTCCCTATACCAATCGTATAAGGAATCACACATGTTGCTTGCGGCGTGTCGTTCCAACGAGAAGGCTTTTGAAAACGAAAAGGGAGGCGCGTTCACGCGGTTACTATTGCAAATATTGCATTCCCGTTCCCTCCACTCCCTCACCTACGAAATGCTCGAGGATTACATGACTCACCCTTCCGTTACATACTACCAGCACCTTATTGTCCTTGGAGAACACAAAGCGAGCCGCATTTTCCGAATCGGCCATCCCCTCGACAGGCACCGCTCGCGTGCGATCGACACGCTCAGCGAGGTTGGAGAGATGCGAAGTGGGCACGCGTGCGCAACACACGTATGCGGGGGCGCACAGACTGGTCAGTGGAGGTGGATGGCACATCATGCAGGGTAAAGCGAGAAGGGGACCGCAACGTGTATGAGGCGCAGTGAGTAGGTGAGCGAGGCACAAACAGCAATTTCAGTTCTCTGTCCGCGTTGGTTCTTTGATACAGTTAGGCTGTTTTTGTGCTTCTTAGTCAACATCTTACATTGCTCGCCACGTCCTACCTGCTTTCGTTCACGAACTCCAATACCAGTATAGTCCATTGGGCTCAGGTAGCAGAGGCGAGACAAGTGGGACACCTGGTACGGGCAGTGGGTCGACGACGAGAGTGGGAGCGGGAATGGCGGCGGATCGAGGCAAGCGAGACGGTGGAATCAGGCGCTGGCTGGGGGCGGAGGTTCAACCTCGCTCAATGAGCGCGCGCTGACCGGCTCTCCTTTGCAGGATAGTCGTGCCTCTCGTTGCAGGTACGCAGGTGAAGCAAGAAATCTTCCTGTGATAAACTGCTGACCGAAGCCTGAATCATTTGATGGAGCGTATCTACAGCTAATTTGACTTCAAGTACAATGATGTGGTATACTCGAATTTGAACTATCTCTTAACCAAGTGTCGACGTTCCTTGGCTGCGTCAACCTAGCCCTGCCCAGGATACCCGGGATACGTCGGGTACGGATAATACGGCTGCGTAAGAGTCGTAGTGAACATCGTCGTCGTCGTGCTCGTCGTATCGGTGATCCCAAGATCATCCGTGATCGTCGAAGTGTGAGTGGAGGTGGTAGTGCTGGTGGTGGAGGAGGTCGTCGTCGTCGTTGTCCGCGCGAGGCGCGTAACGGTGGTGGTGGTGGTAGCGGCTAGCACTGGGCGTGCCTGTCAGCCTCGCTGATAGCAGTCAATGGAGGGAAACGTACCTGCGTCTGCGCCTCGCAGCGCGGTGCACGCGAGCAAGCATATAATGAGTGCATGAGAGGACACGTTATACAGCATGATGAAGAATGCGACGACGACACAGCGATGGCTGAGCTGGTGAGTGAATTATAATTATGTGCGCCATATATGCGATCATCTGCACCTATCTAGGTAGAACCGCGCCGCCGTCCAGCCTCCCTTCTCATCTCTCATTGCGTATCCAAGCGGATCGCGCTCATCAACGCGACACTCTTCCATCCCGCATTTTGCTTCCGCCATGGCACTTTCCTCCCCGCAAGTTAGTCACGAACCGTTAATCCCGATCGCAACCTGTCATTCACGGTCAGTGGCGCTGTGCAGGTCCAAAGTTAAATCCGCGGGGGTGGCAATGCGCCGCAAGCGGGATTAGATCCACTTCCAGCGCTTAACGAACCTTAGCCACTGATCCGCTCGCTTTCAAGCGCATCGATCTCTATTGGAGTAAGTCGTGCAGGGCATTCGTAAGGGAGGCTCTGTCATATACAAGATCGATACAACGGATGAGGCTTCCTCCCAAATCCCACCTTGCGTTCACAATGTTTCGTTCGGCCATCATCCTCGTTGCCCTCACCGCTGCGTTGTCATTCGAGGCCGACTGTGGTAAGCCCCTCTCATCCACCCCTCGCTTCTCGATGCTCAAAGCGACCTATGCAGCAATCGTCAGAACCACGACGACCTCGACAAGCCCTCGCACACGCACGGTCGATGTTACATCTACCTCGACCACAGATAACACCACGGCCACGACGAGCGCGTACGATTCAACTGATACCATACCTGTGACGACAACCACTACGCAGACGGTGTATGTGTCGGCTGGAGGTTATCAGCCGTATCAGTCGTATCAGCCGTTCCAGCCATAACGACACGGCTCGCGAGCAGCAGCTGAAGATGGCATAATCGGGGTTATGCAATGGCTATGTGACGGCCATTAGCACTCGAATCAAGGTTGTGCATTTTACTTTCCATAAATACGCGGCGGTGCACGTGTGAAGCGAGGGATGCCTTTGATTGATGACTGACGAGCATTTAAAATATACTTTTACCTTCAGGCGAGCACGAAATGCGTGAAATTTCAGTATCATTACTGCACGATACGGTTCAACGATAGACGAAGAGCTAAAGTACGTGTCAGGCTCAGGTGACTGACTGATAAAAATGGTCGACGAACGGAAATATCCTGTGATCGGAGCTTTGGTGTAAGTTGACATATTTTCAAAGCCTGCAACGAACGATGTACAGAGGTTTCATATTGATCGATGACCCCATGAATGTTTGCCTGCGCAACAGATCGGATACCAGCTCTTCGGCGAACAAATCGCGTGCTGATCTATGATTGCCACGCATGTATCAAGGCAACAAAAGGAAGCAGCACATCATACACCCTCAAACCCGATTCCTTGATCTCTCAGATCCGGCCTTCTTTATCTCAGCATTCACCATCAAATCATGGGAAGCGAGCCCCAACCGAAGTCATCCTTTTTTT
>NW_024468539.1:341922-343115 GCF_001632365.1 Laetiporus sulphureus 93-53
GTATTCGGTGCGGGCATGCCTTGTGGTGACGGAGGGGAGCGGACGGGGGGCGCTAGAAATGGAAAGAAAGGAACGTGGTGGAAATTGAAGTCGCACTCGCCCCTACATAGCAACATCCGAGTCGCCAGTAGAGGGCAGCGCGGGGCGCTCGAGAGAGGAGGTCGGAGCGAGGCCAGCACTCTGGAAAGAGGTGCGTTTGGGGCACTGGTCGGAGTCGGCGTGGTGGAGACCACGGCAGTTGACGCAACGCGCATGAGCGCAGGGTTCGGAGGCGGCGCGATTCTCCTTCGCGCACATGGCGCACCGAGCGCGGTGCACCGATTCAAGATGGCGGCCAGCACAGACACGGCACCGGGGCGGCTTCGCGCATCCTGCAGCGAGGTGGCCATAACCCCAGCACCTCGTACACTGTCGGAGGCGCGGCTTATCATGCCAGCGCGACGTGGTGACGGGAGTACCGAAAGCGAAGAGGGGGGTCTGAAGGAGGGCAGTGAGGATGGAGCCATCCGGGTCTTCGAAGCCGAGGACGACGGACGAGCGAGCACCGTCGATCTGCTCAGGTCGACGTGCCCAGCGCGGAGGTTGGGTGATGCGGAGGCGCGCAAGCGCGGGGTTCTTCATGAGCTCGGTCGACAGAGTCGACGTCGAGTGGACAGCGCCGCCAGGGGCTGCCCGGGTGCTGACATTGCCGAAGAGAATCTGAGACCACTTGACGTCCCTGGAGACATGGTGATCCGGGTCGAGCTTGAGGGCAGCACAGAGGGTCGGGAGATGTTCGTCAATGCGGCGGTAGGAGGTGGCAGGAGGGAAGGCCAGGACGATGTTGCCAGAGGAGCTCGGATAGACCGCAAGCGCAGCCATTCCTCCAGCAGTTGGAATCGCAGCCAGTGCTGCGTTCACATCACTGACCAGTTGGGCAGGGGGAGTCTGAAGCAAGTGGGCCAGCGCGGAGCCAGTAAATCGAACCACGTACCGCAAGGGCTCCGCAACCTGCTTGGGCTTAGGAGTCTTCGGGGTAGCGGGCGGGTTCGGAGTCGTCACGGGAGGAGCCGGACGAGAAGGGGCGGCCGCCGCCGCGTACGAGCGCTTCTTGGGAGTGCCACGTACCTGAGGTTTGGGAGGAGGGGGAGCCTTCGCCTGCGGCGGGAGGGCCGCAGTCGCCATTCGAGTCTCCAAGGCATCGAGCCTGGCGT
>NW_024468539.1:343580-458810 GCF_001632365.1 Laetiporus sulphureus 93-53
GCGCAGTGTCGAGGCGGTGCCACTCAGCTCGAGGGGGCGAAACCACTCGATACGGTCGGCGACGCGAGCCGGGCTGCATTGGCAGCGGAATCGCAAGGCGGGAGCGACCTGGCACGGGCGCTATACAAAAGGATGTGCGGCGCTGGTGCCCAGGCGCACACACAAATGGGGCAGCGCCTGGACCGTAAAGGCGCTATACAAGTGGCGGAGCGCTCTGCGGTCCAGGCGCTATACAAGACGGACAGGGCACTCACCGGGAGGGCGACACAAAGGAACCGGGAGCGCGGACGTCACGCGCAGTAAGAAGAGGGACGGGGCGCCGAGGGGGCGCGATACGAAATACCTACGCATTCTCGCGCGAGGGGGCGTGTTGGAAGTGGCCGACCGACGGCACTTTCGGTAGAACGCGCTCAACGCGTCGGGAGGGACGAGCGCCAAGCGACGGCTGAAACGCATCGCAGGGCAGTACCTGGAAACGGAGCGGGCGAGTACGGAAGGGCGGAAAAGCATATAAGTACGCACCTGTAGTACCAAGGCCCCAGTCGTTTGTGGCCTCACCAGCCTCTCACTCCCATTGCGCCCATGAGACGGGAAGGTGCCGGCTGGCTAACACCCTTGCCGCACCACGATTTCCTAGAAGACGTTGTTTGTGGAGATCGTCCAGGTCAGTGTTCTTTCGGGTCGACAGCTCGGCACGGCCGACGACTCGAAACACTGCCTGATGAATCGCAAAGGCGGCATCGATCAGAGAGTCGATGTCAGTGAGCAGCTCAGAGGGTCCCTGAGCCTGCCATTGCCGTAAGGCCTGTCGGACAGCTAGTGTAAGTTTGGGGGTGTAGTCTGTGTGCACGAGTTCCGTTGACGAGGAGGACGAGCCCCCGGCGCTAGCGGAAGAAGATGGTGGTTGCGGTTCAAGATCCATGGCTGACCGAAGTCATCCATGCTGCCTATAAGTATCCACAACTTGACCGCGGTTCGCTGACCGACCAAAAAACATTTCCACTCACGGCGCTCTCATTGACATTACTCATCACACCTTGACATCATGACGAATGCCTTCACGCCCCTCTTTATCGACGGGACATCGCGTCCATCGAGCACCAACGCGCGATACGACGTGCGCAACCCGTTCTCGCAAGCAGTCATAGGGCACGCAGCAGCTGCCTCCAGCGAAGACTGTCACGATGCCATCGACGCGGCTGCCGCTGCCTCCTCCGACTGGGAGCACTCGCCTCTAACCAATAGGCAAAACATATTCATCAAAAGCTTCAGAGCTCCTCACGACGCCCAAGTATCAAGCGAAAATCTCAAAAGCGTTGAAGGAGGAGCTGGCGTTTACCGATTTCATGGTAGGCTTCGAGCTGATGGCATCAGTCTACAACCTGCGCCACAACGCCGCGGTGGTCCATCAGCTCAAGGAAGAGGTCCAGCCTTCCTTGATACCCGGCGCGCAGATGATGATACAGAAAAGAACCATGGGAGTCATGTACGCGAAAAGCGGTCCTCGAATGGTCTTTCGCGCTCGCTCATCGTACCGCCTAACAGCCTTGCGCTCGCGCCATGGAACGTGCCCTTGGCGTTGGCTTTCCGCGCCGTTTCCATTCCCATCATCTGTGGTAACACGGTCGTCCTGAAGTGTTCTGCGGTCAGTCCTCGAATCCAAAGTCTCGTTGGCGAGATATTCCAGGAGGTATGCATAAGCATCATTCTTTCTTCATGTCGATATCTAAATGGAGGATCGACAGGTGGGATTGCCAAAGGGAGTTTTGAACACCATCTCCATAGCAGAGGAGGACATCAGCAAGTGCATGGCGGAGATGATCGCTCATCCAGCTGTACGAAAGATCAACGTAAGAGATTCTCTTTCAGGTACAAGCTTCCGCTCACATCTGTGATTGAATAGTTCACAGGCGGTCCGAACGTGGGCAGAGCCATCGCAATGGAGGCTGCAAAGCACCTGAAGCCCTGTGTGCTGGAGCTCAGCGGCAATTGCCCCGTCATCATATGCAACGTCTCGTCTGATCTACAAAAAACTCTAGGAAATCCTGGTGCGGCAAGGGTGTTAACCAGCCGGCACCTTCCCGTCTCATGGGCGCAATGGGAGTGAGAGGCTGGTGAGGCCACAAACGACTGGGGCCTATGGTACTACAGGTGCGTACTTATATGTCTTTTCCACCCTTCCGTACTCGCCCGCTCCGTTTCCAGGTACCGCCTGCGACGCGTTTCAGCCGTCGCTTGGCACTCGTCCCTCCCGACGCGTTGAGCGCGTTCTACCGAAAGTGCCGTCGGTCCGCCACTTCCAACAAAAACTATCCTCAGCATCTTTCGCAGGTCCTAGAGGACGCAGACCTCGAAGCCGCAGCACAAGCAATCACCACCGGCGGCCTGATGAACACCAGCCAAATCTGCATGTCGACTCAACGTGTCATCGTCCAGCGCGGTGCCTTAAGCTCTCTCACCTCCTCTCTGGTCGAAAGCTTCGGTTCACTCAAAGCCGGAGGCACTGGCAAGGCATTATCGTCATTAGTATCAGAGGAATCAGCAGAGCGCGTGCTCAAGATGATCCGCGAGGCAAGGGATACTGGCGCGCGTATCCTGGTCGGAGACATAACCAGGCAAATCTCAGTGGTCCAGCCACATCTGCTTTCCGACGTCAAACCAGGAATGGCACTCTGGGACGAGGAGTGCTTCGGACCAGGTGAGGCTGCGCCCGATGAATAAAAGACGGACTCCCTTCGCTGAGCGTCGTCGCTCCAGTCGTCACTCTGACCGCAGTGGATACCATCGACGAGGCAGTGCAGTTGGCGAATACGTCCGATTATTCCCTCATGGCAGCATTATGGACACAGAACCTCCACACCGCGCTCGAGGTAGCTCCGCGCATCCGGGCAGGTAAGGCACATATGTTTTCAACTGGAGCGCTCAGAACCATGACGGGTCTTGAACTACAGGATACATCAACATTAACGGACAGTCGGTGCACGGCGAAGGAGCCATGGGAGGCATTGGGTAAGCATGCGTTTTCAGGAATAACGTTGGGCATGAAACTCAATTCGAAACAGCGGCCTCTCGGGTTATGGCCGATTCACGATATCTAATTTCACCGACGACCGCGTGCTCCTGCTGCATCCACAGAAGTCACCTGTATACGCGATCGCGGGGGCTGTTTGAAGCAGATCATAGGCGGGAGACAATATGCTCTAATTTGATCCAGAATTTTTTGTTTTCGTAGTGTTCACACTTGTCGACGATCAGGCACGGCTGCCAATCCAGGTATTAGCGGATCAGTTTGCTTATTCCTAGACGCTTGAGGCGATGTTGTCGGTTATCTTGAGTACAATACCGATGAGAAAGCATTCATCTAAGTCCAAGGCTAGATTTGGTGGTAGCCGTTAATTTCGAAAGTTAGATCGACGTTCAGGGTTGCGCCTCAAGTGGACGCAGTTTGCCAGTGTTCTGCGATGCACTCTAAGCACATGCGTTTTGTAGTCCCAAGGCTTCATTTTTCCACTGTGCACAAACTGTTGCAACGTAACTTCAATATATATATATATATAACAATTGAACGACGAGGCAGATCTGCTGAGCTCTTCTGAAGAGTCTGCATGTATAGGTAAATCATATGTCAAATAGATGTTGCAGTAGTGTGCTGGAAAGCCAGAAATCTCGTGGCTACATGATTATGGACGGAGCAGCCTCAGCGTGTCGCAGTCAACGCTGATTGGATGTGGCGTGGGAAGGAGTCTCCTGGCAGCGGCAGATCGAACTTGCGAATTGGCGCGCGACATTTACCGTCGAGCATATTAGGCCACACATCCTGCCATCAGTGCCGTATAGTCGCGTCTGAGATATACAAGTAACCACTCATCTCTCCAGAACGTTGCCACGTGTATAGGTCACCCCGTCAACCGAAGTGTCATACGCCTCAGATCGCATATCGATCATTGTCATCGCGCAGCCATCGTCAAACTTTTCAGTCTGCACTGGATTTTCCAAGACTTTCGATCTTGCAAGCATGTCTATTCAGAATAATATGAGCACCGTTCACAGTGTGAGTATGATCCTCCCGCATTTTGTATCGTGGTAGGCTGTCGTTCATTTATGTACTTGATCAGAGCAACTGGCATCCATTGTTCACTGCTGAGGATGCAGGCACCATTACGCTGTCATCGCACGATGCCATCTTGTTCCGCGTTCACCTGTACACATTGAAGCGCGCATCAGGATGGTTCGCTGCAATGTCTAGCTTGCCCCAAGGTCCTGGCACCGTCTCCGACGATGTCCTTCACCTGGACGAAGACTCAACAGTGCTCGTGCCCCTTCTACAGATGATCTGTGCAATGGAGCTTTCCGATTTAAGCTCGCTGGATCTCGTGGAATCCATTCTCTTAGCTGCAGAGAAGTACGACATGCCGGGACCCGTCTCTATTATACGAAACATGATCACCATCTATCTAACGGAATCGACCTCATTGCGCATTTATCGGCTTGCAGGTGCACGGTCTTGGAAAGCACAGGCGCAATTGGCATCGTCGTACGCGCTTTCCTTCGATCTATCTACCCCAACGGCGGTAGCAGAACTCTCCTGCATGGAAGGGTATCTCTCAGTGCGACTTTTTCTACTGCATAGACAGAGGAAAGACGCTCTGAGGAAAGCACTGAACGATGTTACCCGATTTCCTGCCAATACAGGAGAAAACTGCAAAGGTTGCCGAGCAAAACTTGAGCATGCTCAGTGGAGGTATTTGAAGGAATTATGGTTGTTGCGTGCAGATGAAGCTCCGTTCGGTCGCACAATCAGTCCCGCGCAACTCAACGCATCAGAGGTGTCCTCGGTAATCGAAGCGACATGCCCTTTTTGCTGTAGAAGGCTATACAATCCAAATGAAATGTACGACAACCTTCAGAATGCAGTGAACAACTTACCCCAGACTATCATGGTGCGTCCTCGAATACATTTGCCATGCTCAGTGTATTCACGTCATGTTCATAGTTCGCGTAGCGGCTCAACAGGCCATTCGCACAGTCTAAGAATTTGAAGAACGGCTCACGTAACCTGTCGATGTGCTATAGCACGTGCGATTGTATCATGCCCACTGCACCACCTCCTATGACCGTGACATCGCCAGCCTCGTTGAAGTATGAACAGACGAAAGAGATCCCGTGAATGCCGTGTATAGTAACAATCATGTATGGTACATCAATCGATACAGCAGAAGCGCAGTGGGTTGCTGGATAATATACGTTCTTTCTCTATCCTAGTGGTACTTATGCGGGATGAATGAAATATACTGTACACATTTACCTCGAGAACATCACTGCAGCAAAGCCTCATCAATCAACTGCTTGAAACCCTGGAGAAGTTTCTTCGCGTCGTCTCGCTCGTTCAGCGCAACTTCCAGCTGCTTCTGCGCTGTCTCGCGTCGCATGTATTCGATTTCTTCCGGCGACTCGTCGGACAGTTCGTTTCGAAGCTTCTGAGGCATGCCCGTAGTCGTGGAATCGGGCAAAAGCACGTCCTCCAGAGACGTTCGGGAATCCCGCGTGCGTTGCAGCTCTGATTCGAGCTCCGATATGCGTTGCAACGCGGAGGAGAGCTTGTGATTCGACGACGCGACAGCCGACGGGAAGTCGTTCGAGACGTGCGGGGTTTGCCCTGCACTCGGAGCAGACGGTTCATCCATATCTGCATACACGGCGCCTTGTCAGATATACCGATGACGGTGAATGACAAAAGATGTGCGATTACCTGTAGAACAAACGCTCTCTGAATCGCTTTCGAATGCGTTCTTCTCCTTCCTGAAATAGTCGTAAAACTTGAGAAAGTCGTAGTCATCTAAGATACGGCCTTTATAAGGATACGGCGTAATCCAACAACTTCAGCGTGACTCACCGGAAAGAGGTGTCGTGACGAAGCCGTGCTCTTGAACAGAGGACTTCCCATAGTAGTCGTCGTCTGGAAGGCCGAGGTGTGCTTCATATGCAGCTTTCCTCTCGCGCATGTCTTGCATATCGTACGCCAACGTGCCCCGCGCGCTGGGCTCGTCTTCACTCTCCATAGATTCCGCAGTACTCGACGATGTGTCGGACGATACCGACGACGAATACGGCCGTCCAAGAGGTGTCGCATATGACGGGACTTGCAGACTGTCATCATGCGTAGGCATGCCCTCGCTCCACTGGGGTGGCAAAGACAAACGCCGTAAGCGTCCTGAGCTCATGCGTCGTACTAAATTTGATTGGAGCGCATCGCTATCATTCTCGTCGCCGCCGAGCAAATTTTCGGATATAGCACTCCAGCGATTGAGCAACCACATCATAAGCGACCTCGCAGCATTCTTGCTGGGCCCGCCGAGCAAACGATGGGCGAAAATCCGTGCGATGTCTTCGTACGAGAGACCGTTATCTGGGCACAGAGGAATCTGCGTGAAGAAGGCGAAGAGATATGCGAGCAATGACAGGCTCTCCGGCGGAATGAGCTGCAGGATGTGTCTAGTGACGGCAATACACCGACGCTCCTTGTCCGCGTCCTCACGCTCCTGCTCCTGTGGTGTCTTTGTGTTCGCGCTCTGGGACAACGAGGGGGGCGTCTTCGGTTCCGACAGGGAACGCCTCCGGAACATTCGGGCAGGCGCGCGCACAAAGCTCTCGCTCTCGCTCTTCGCGTCCTGAGCATCCTGAGCATCCAGAGCGTCCTTCTTCTTCTCGTCCTCGCTCATCTCCGCTTGTACGCACCAGGTCCACAGAGCATCGTGCATCGTGCGATCGAAGAGCGGCTCGGGAAGGGAATTGATGTATGACGTCAGCACAGCGCATATATCAGCCATCGGGGCGTGGCGTAGCAACGGTGAGCGGGACACATTAGCATTCGTGTCGAATGCGCGGACCAATTCTACGAGATTCGCGCGGTTAGGGAGGGCGCGAAACAGGTCGGTTTGGTAGATGCCTGTGTATATGCGTCAGCCTGACGATCGTCACAAGTAGGCGAAATAACCAACCTGTTCTGTATAGCTCTTCCACACAAGTATGCACGACAGTGGGTATCTCATGCTTGCGCCCACCCATGATCGTATTTGCAGGAGAGCGACTTACAGCATCCCGAAGAGACGCACCGAATATCCCCGCTTCACGAGTAACCACGTTAGCCCGATCAGATCGATCAACAATAGCAAAACGACATACGAGCTCGCTCCTTCCCCATCTCCGCCGCCTTTGCTCGCCTGTCCAACCACACCTGCCGCTCCCGCTCCTCCTCATGCTTCCGCTCGAGAAACTCATCCATCTCGATGTAATCGTTCACGTCTTGGCGACCCAGCTGCAACAACCGCGAGAGGGATAGGAGCACCCCGCGGGGTTCTGGCTGCTGGAACGGCGGCGCATCGCGCGGCTGGAGCGTGCCCTCGCGCATGTCGTGCTGCCACAGCAAACTCGAAGGGCCCGGGTCGTCCAACACGTACGGGGTGTGGCCGGCGACGCGCATCGATCGCGCACGTCTATGCCTGGCACCGCCGTTGCTGCCCTCGTTGAGCGGGTCTTCCTCCGCCACCTGTCCAGGAGCGGCAGGAGCCCATGAAGCTGCCCGATGTCGCGACGAAGCTACACCAGGTGGGAGCTGGCCGCATGCTCTCGCGAGGCGGTCGTACTCGGTGTCAATAGAGTGGACCATGCTGAGCTTCGGGTTTGCAAGCTGGCTACGGGAAGAGAGAGGAATGCGAGCGAAGGACGACGTTGGAGAGGAAGGAACGTGACCCCCTTGCTGGTAGTCTGCATGCAAGGGGCTCAGCGGCTCGGAATAAGCGTCAGAGAGGCGGGACGAAGGCAGAGAAGAGAAGCGTGGGTAGCTATTGACAGAAGGGACATTCGGCACCGAGAGGCGCTTGTCATCGCGCTGTCGAGGCGTAATAGAGCGGGATGTACTGGGTGAGGCATACGTCTCGGCAAAACGTGTTGGAGAAGGCGCAGCATATGGATCAAGGTTTAGCTGCGTCCGATGAAGGATCCCGCGCGACGTATGTGGAGATCTTCCTTCTTCCTGCTCCTTTCCAGCGACGGATCCTCTTTCCCCTTGAGGCCGCTCCGTCATCTGTGGCAGGGCATCCTTCACAGAGAACCGCACAGCGGGCATACGCGCTTCCACAGCCAACTGAGCGGCTTCGGTCGCACAGGACGCTCTGCGTGGTCGAGAATTGACTGGCATAATGCGAAGCAAAGACGATTCAAGAGCAAACAATCCTGAGACCTGCACAGGAGTAAGCTGGTAGAACGAACAGGATGCAGAGGCGGATGCGGACGGCAGGAGGGTAGGGGTGGAGCGAGGATGCAAGCACCGCGGAACGCGAGGAGCAGGCGCATCCGCCTCATGAAGCAGACCGAGTGGCACGCTTGGCTGGGCGGCGGTTCGAGATTAGGCCGGGCTGGCTCACGTTCGGATTCTGACTGGGCTAGCCAAGGAAGCTGAGCGAGACCAACACGCGCACAAATGCGGGTGACACGAGATTCAGTGGAAATGCTGCTAGTCGGGATCACAATTTGATCGAGATCGAATGAGCTTCAACTCCTGTTCTCTCCCCCCTGTCCTTGTCGTACAAACGGCAAATGCCAAGGCTGGGACGGCTGTAAGGGTGTTCCATCCGCAGCAAGCATACACCCTCCAACTCTCCAGAGAAGACGAGCCCATCAACTGCCTACGAGCGCGCTTGAAAATCTGAGGTCCGACGTCGGAAACAATCCTGCATTCGCACAGAGAACAAGGAAGCTTGATGCCAAAAGAATCTCGACCCGCAATACGTCCAATTGGACGCGAGCGCTGCCAGAGTTATGCTAGCAGGTACCACAGGCCAATCATATTTCGCTCAAGAGTTCAGCCAGGACGTGTTCCCCTATCGTGGCTCAGCGTTCAGGGGATCGTAAGACGCGAGGCCAAAAATAATCGTAACGGTCTGGATGCCTGTATCGCAATTCAGATCTTGCACAACGCAACCCAAATCACATCGCATTTTCAACACTCTGCATTCCAGTGACCGAACGTTACTCCGCTCACCGATCGGTCAATCATGCTCTATCTTTCCGACTCGCAAATCGACAGAGCTTTCCATCGACAGAGCTCTCCCGGCAGCTGAAGCCGCCATTACACGGTGCCTTGCGGACATCTCAGCGAGCCCCATGAATGATTGCCATGCTGCGTGGTGTCGATCGAGACTATCAGTCTCGACCCCGTCCTTGAGGTCCGCCTAACCGCTTCGGATTTCCTCGAGAGTCAATGGAATCACCAGCTGCCTGAGTGCCACCGAACGAGAGAATATTCAACAAATAGAAGCCATGAACGAGCCATTTTGGAAGCGTGATATAATCAAGTCGAGAAGAGGTCCATCGATGCGTGGAGTCAAAGCGGGCGGACACCGTCAAACACTCGCCCGGCGTGATGTGACATTCTTGCACGTGAATGCGGTCACGTCGCGTCGGTCAGGGCGCGCTTGTCGCGCGCCCCTCAACCCGTTGCGTCCAAGCACGTTCGATGTTCCTGGGACCTGCTTTGGCTCGGTCATGCTTTCCCTTCTCACTCCGACGGAATTATCATTCCATAATGCGCACTTAAAAATATTTAACGACCACCCACTGCCAACGTATTCACGCTAGTGTCTCCTCCAGCGTCTCAATGATCCTGTCGACCTCGTCGACCGTGTTGTAATGTACGAGAGAGATCCGCACTACTCCATCCTCCGTCTCGAGTCTCGGCTCTAGTGTGTCCACCAAGGTGTAGGCATAAAAGTGTCCATAACGGATGCCGATCTATATGAGCGGATGAACGCGCGACAATCAGCCGAAGCGGTGGGAAACGCGTGCAGGGGACAGTGACTACTGCCCCCTGCTCGTAGTATTGGCCACTTACTTCTTCCCTTTCGTCAAACCCGCGCACGACATCACTGCTTCTCATCGCCCGCTTCCCGATCACTACGAAGCTTATGGTCGGCACCCTGTTCAGACTCTCTCCTTCATCGCCCACGATTCTCACCCCTCTACTTTCCTTGCTGCGCAAGTACGCGAGCAGAGGAGCGATGAGTGTCTGCTCGTGCTTTGCAATCGCATCAAAAGCGTCTTCGAGGGATGAAGAAGGCGTGAGCGAACGTAGATAAACCGGGACGGCGGTGCATCCGTATACAACCTCGTATCCTGGGCCCCCGGGCTGCAACTTATATGGCTTTAATACAACTTGAGGTGCAAGGAAGTGATGTGCGAGTGACGAGAGTGATTGTCTCAGTGAGGTGGTGCGAGTATAGAGCACCGAGGCATGCGGGCCGTATACCTGCATGAGTTGGACCTCAGTAGGTCTTCGCAACCATATCGAATAACTTGCCTTGTACATGGAGAATACGCAGTAATCGACATCCCAATCGCGAACGTCCATCCGTCTATGGGGAGCGTACGCGACGCAATCCACACAGACCTCAACCTTTCCCGCTCCCAACTCCTTTGCCCGTCTTCTCACCGCTTGTACTACTTCCTTCACCGGGACGATGGATCCAAGGATGTTCGAGCATCCGGTGAACGCGACCAGCCGTGTCTTGGTGCTGATGAGCGGGAGCAGATCGTCCAGTTGCAACGACACCGCGTAAGGGTTATTGGGATATGCAGAGATGTGCGAGGCGTTCCAGGTCTTGATCGTCGCTCCTCTGCGGGCTGCAAGTCTCTTCCATGGACCTCCATTCGCTAGAAAAGATCGACGATCAAATCAGTCTGATCCAGCCCCATCAATAACGCTAGAACGTGGGCACGCACCTTCATGTTCCCCAGTGATGATCAGCTCATCTCCCGCATGCACATCTATCTCCATCGCGCGCGCCAAGTTCTCCACAAGCATCGTCGCACTGCTCCCAAACGCCACTTCGTCCACACTCTCCGCGTTGAACAGCTCCCGTGCGGCCTCCGCGCCAGCCGCAACACGCCCGGTGCTTGCAACCGAGACTGCGTAATCCGCGCCAAGTTGGACGTTCGTGTGCAGAAGGTAGTCCGAGATGCGGGCAGCGGCGTCCGCGAGGCATTGCGAGCCGCCAGCGTTGTCGGCGTAAATGAAAGTAGATGAGAGGGCGGGGAACGCTTTGCGCGCTTTGGCGACGTCGAGGGTAGTCATCGTCTGCGGTGACTCTGCTGAGGAGACGGCGAGATGCAGCGATCGTAGATAACACCATTAGCTGCGAGCTCTCAAGATCTCAACCCACGGCCCGGCAATCACGGCGGGCCATCCGCTGCCATCCGTCGATGGCGAGCCAAGCTATCCACGTCGCCAAGCTAAATCCCACGAGGAGATGCATATGTAAGAGCTGGTGGCTGTAGCGTTACTCATGCATGTGAACGGTCGACCTGAACGCGGGTTATAATCCTGTAGGGAAAGGGCCGGCAGAATGAAGCAGACACAATACCGGAAAGTCTGATTTGCAGGTCAAACCCCCCCTGATTATAGCACTTTCTAACGCGGAATCTTCTCATCGTGGGGCATTTTGAGTTACACAGCCTTCCAGGTTAGTCTCGCAATAGCTTCCGTACAACGGCTCGAGCAGCGATTGAATGACGCCAGAGTTGTTGACATTTTGCGAATCAACCGCTCTATAGAACGTAAAGAGCACGCTGTCGGAAAGAATGGGTTATCGAGGGAACTGCTCGGACAGCCGGCTCCTCCTGAGACTGTAACTTCGCTTCACGTGCTTCAGTGTTGCGCGCGTCTAAGTCAAAGATCATCATGGCCTGTGGCCTGGGTCGGAAATGGTCACGGTAAACTTGCCCTCCTGCTCTTGTCCATTATACCAACAGTCTCGCATGTCTTCGTAGTATGTCTTCACGTTAGGATGCATATTATTTTTGTCCCTTTCTCTAGAACCCTGCCGCTATATCGGACTCCCTTCTTATCATGACGAGCCTGAAGATCGTCGCCGACGTTCGACGTGGCCCTCCGGATTATCCTCTGCAATCTACGGTTAGTGACACCGATATGCCTGCTTGGTGCATTATACTTGCGTGGAGAAGATTCAGTGACTTACACGCGACGCGACACTGCAGCGCTTGCGTTCATTTGCAACTTCAAGGAGTCATACGGCTGCGCTTGCATGGAAGCCATATAGAAGGTGTGTCATCTGAAGGAATAGCCTTTTCAAACCATGTTGGCCACATATGGAACAGAGGCCCCCGCATCGAACGCCTGCAATGGCCAGAAGTGAATGCGTCGCATTTACGTGATTCTCAGTATACTTACTGAAGACCCGCCAGCAGAAATACCCATTTGTTCTCTCATCCCTTCTACTTGTGTTGTGCGCAATTCATAATATCCGTGTATAGGATGGTCTCCTACTAGATCCTGTACTTTCCGAGGCTCGTCCATCCCTTCATAAGGCAAGTGTTGAATCCTCGGTCAGCCAGTTGTGGATGTGCGCCGCAGGCTCGGTTAGGAGTTGTGAACCATCCACGAGACCGACGTAAAGAAGCGGACGACATAGTGGGGGACACCGAGCACGTCAGCAGCTGAAAGGCATATGGCAAGTTTCAACCGCAAATCCGAGACCATGGCGTTTATTCATTGGACACTGAGGACGACTATCGAGAAGCTCCGGGCCTCATAAATTATGAGTCGTTCTCGCCTCGCATTGGCCACGTTTTCCCACTGCCGATCTAGATCAATCCAACAAATGCTGTTTACCGCCATGGCGGCCGAGCCTGTCCCCCTCTATGAGAATATTCGGGCGCAGAGCTAGGATCAAGTAATAGATGCAGGATGAAAGGCCAACACTGCGAAACTACGAAGTACTGGGGGGCGCGGCCCTCAGTGGTAACTGCCCTCATTTCTGTGCACCGTTGGCGCTTGGCCACTGCCATTGAAAAAACGTGGCATCAGCCGCAGAATGAAACTAATACCCGCGGCTCGCAATTGGTGCGTGGTAGGCAGGGAGTGACCACGTTTTCTTTTGCGGGTCGAGTGGCAACGGGCGGCGCAACATAAATGTAGCCGGATCTTGCCCCTTTGGCAAGAATCCAGCCCACTCCCACCAGGTGCGTTTATAGCGACGCACTCCTGTGGTCTACGCAGCTCACAATTACCATTCAGTCTCAAGATGAACACACATCGGATGCTGCATGTCAACGAGATTATCCTCACGATCTTTGAAAACCTTTCTCCGGGCAGATGGTCACATAACGCAGGGATTACTCGTGCTAACCGAGCGGACCGTCGAACTCTAGCAAACCTGGCGCGAGTCAGCAAGCAGTTCCAAAACCTTGCTTCCCACGTCCTTTGGAGGAATCTCGATAGTCTCGATGCTCTCTTTTGCGTTATCCTCACATATCATGAGGAAAATGTCAGCTTCCATCTTGCGCTTTCATTTGGACCAATGCTAACACTGATCACAGGTCAATGGGTGTGTGATCAACAAGCATCAATTGGGACGTTTCCAGCAATATGCTTCGCTGGTACATACGATCAACCGTTCAGAGAACCGCAAATCACATCGTGACATCATTGCCACCCTCTGGGTGTTGAACGGACAAAATCCTATCTTGCCGAACCTCCGGCATCTGTCATGGGATCTCACCACGTACGGCGATCACTACGTTCTCCTCCTGGCTCCAGAAGGACTGCGTAGCCTGGAAGTTGGTCTTTTCAGCGGCCCCGTTCATACTATGAAAAACGAGTACATCGATCTCAGCCCTATCTTGAACCGCATGGGCAATTTCAGCTCAGCACAGGACCTTCAGCTGGAAGGTCACTTCCCCTCTCGGACGATTCGACCGATCACCGGATGGCAGCACCTACACACCGTGGATATCGTACTCCCCCTCGGAGGAATATACAGAGGACTGTTGGATGTTCTCGCTTCCATAGAGGAGCTGACTAACCTCACGCTCCGATGCATAGATGGTACACCAGAGAACGCGTTACTGCATACATTCAGTAATTTGAAAACGTTGACGATAGTTGGAAAGCTGCCATTGTTGTACAATCTCTTGAACAGCTTTGAGGCCCCCGTCCTGCAATCTATCAAGATCTTCGTGGACATCAGCTGGGACGCGAATGCGGACGCAGCCGCGATGGGCACTTTACAGAGGATGTTCAGCCGCTTACGCGCCATGCAAGGGCTTGACCGAACCCTTCGCGAGTTCCACCTGCGGATGTGGCACATAGATCTCTCGAACACTCCATTGATGACCGCGATCTGGCCTCTCTTGGCACTCGGTGGTCTCGAGGTTGTGGAGATAGAACTCAGCTGGAATGAGCACCTTTTATTCGACGATGATATCAAGGAGATGGCAAGCGCGTGGCCCGACCTGGTACGACTTCGGATCGGTTATGATTCTCCACGAAAGGAACGCTGCACCTCTGTCGCGACTTTTGCGGATGTTTTAGCGCGGTGTCCAAGACTCGTTCACCTCGAACTCCCTGCGCTCATAGACACTGATTGGGCTGCCGGACCAATGACGCCTCATCCTCTGCGAAAGCTGTTCATAAGATCTGTTGCATTTGTGAGCAACATGGATCGCTTCGCTAGCTTCCTCCATCGACAGTTTCCGGACCTCGACATCTTCTGGATGGACCAACAATCCGTGCCATGTCACAAATTCATTGAAGAAGGTGCCGCGACTAGGAAATGGGATCAGCTGATTGAAACCCTCTTTGAACTGCGAAGCGTTCAGAACTCGGCAGCAACTACTATATCAACGTAGTCGTAAGCACACCAGTAACTAGAGATATTGCTCGCAGTGAGATCGAAGGAGCGTTCTCTGCTTTTATGGAAATGGACGTAGGCATAGATTGACTCGTATGTCAGTTACAACTGTTGCATCCTAAATGTAATCCCATTCCTCGGCGATGAACGGTTTTATCACAGTGAGTGTGGCGAATGACGACACGGAAGTCGACTTCATCTCCACGATGGTTCGCAAAAGAAAACGTTTTGATTACCGAAACAATCCACACAGCTAATGCTTATACCCCTCGTCACATACAATTCCACGAACTGCACGCATCAAACTACTCGCGGGCATCTTCAAGACCCTTGAGTAACGGATAAGGTGGTTCAGTTGACGGATGGAACGTAAGCACGCGAGTATCCGTGAAATTATCGACGTTGAATCGTCCATAACCCGATGCACCCCTGAGGATCAGGTATGCAGGTCAGATGCAGACCCAGCGTCAGAGGAAAAGTGCGGGAGCGCTTACCCAAGGCCTCCGAGATCTCCTTCCATAAATGCCGTCTCGCCATTGATGTTGACGCTGCCTAGGTCGATGATTTCGGTTAGTGCCCTCAATTTCGTTGTGCACTGCATCATCGTTACTCACCAGCCCGGATCCGTGCAGCAACATCAAACGCTCTGTTAACATCGCGCGTCCACAGCCCAGCCATGAGGGAGTACTCCGAGGCGTTTGCCAACTCGACAGCCTCGTCAACAGAATCTGTCTCTACCACGACGATCACTGTGCATGATTTGTCAAGTAGCATTCGCTAATGCAAAGGTGTGATCAGGTCTAGCTTACCCGGACCAAAGCTCTCTCTCTGCCAGATTCTCAAGCCAGTGCCTTTGTCCTTAAGTGTGCTCGGTATCAGCACTAGGTGTGGCTGCACGATCGTCCCATCCCGTTTCGCATCTCCCACCAGCACCTCTGCACCGGCTCCTCGGGCTTCTTCGATCATTCGCACCACATTCTCAGCACTGCCCTCCGAAAACAGCGGACCAAGCCTGATCGAACCGCGATTGTTTCCATCTGCCCCTAGGACAGCAGTACCGAATGCAGCGTCGTTCCCTGCATGTATACGGCCAAACAGGTTTGTAAGGGAGGCGATCAAAACCGGAGCAACGGATCGCTGGACGATGACTCGCTCCGTGGCCATACAGAATTGTCCCGAGTGTATGAAAGCTGCAGCAGTGATCGCACGTGTAGCATGTGCGATGTCGGCATCATCGAGCACCTAAGCACAGCAGACATGAGCGAGAGATTCTAAAGACGATGAACAAATCATCACTTACAATAACAGGCGCCTTGCCTCCCAGCTCGAACACGCAAGGCTTGAGATGCTTTGCCGCTTCAGCAGCGATCGACTTTGCGACAGTATCGCTTCCCGTGAACTGTGTATGCAGGATAAGTGAACGCGATACAGTTCTCAGCTACTGTACGCACGTTGATCGTGCGTACTGCAGGATGGGCTATGATCTCCGCCGTCAGAGCCGCAGCATCTTCTTTCCGCGTGCTGATAACATTTAGCACTCCTGCAGGTAGGCCCGCCTAGGATCATGACACAAATCAGCACGACTTTCCGAAAGGGATGACGCTGTCATCAACGAACCTCGTGCAAAACGTCTGTTATAACACTTTGCACGCGTGGGCTGACATCTGACAGCTTAAGCAACACAGTGTTACCGCAAACTATGGGGATCGCTACAGCTCTGACCGTCAGGATCAGCGGTACATTCCATGGCGCTATCGCATAGCTGTCAAACGGGACCTGGTCAACCGACGAACTTCTGAGAACCAACATAGGTACGTACATGACTCCCATCGCTCTCTTCTGAGTGAACGTCTGGCCTCCAGGCATCCTCGATGCGAACGTCTCCCCTTTGAGCATGGTGATCATACCCGCCACCTTCATCAGCGACTCACTTGTCGCAAACAAGTCGAACTGGGTTATCAGAGGAGTTGCCGATGTTTCCTCCTTCATCGCCTTAGCCGCTCGCTCCCGATACTCCTGTGTCTTGAGCAACTCTGCCGCGCGTATCAAGATATTGCGCCTCAGAGACAATGCGGAGTGCTCCCAGGAGTCGAATGCACGAGCGGCAGAAGCAATGGCATCTTCACAGTCTTTCGAGGTAGCAGCCGCTGCGTAGCCGATGACGGTGCGTGTGCCAGGTTTCAATACGGAGAAAGTCTCCCCAGTACTCGCGGGGCGATATTGCCCATCAATAAACAAGGAGGTGCAAGGCAACGAGTCGACCATGATGGGAGTTTGACAAGCTGATAGAAATGATGGCCGTCAGCGAGTTGGTATTTATGCGCGGCCGTACCTGGCTGCTGTGAGATGGCCTTGTGTGTATGCAAACCCATATGTCTCAGTGTGCTGACTGAGTCAATCATAGAAGCCCGACTCTGTGATATATGGAGCCACAGCCATCACTTGCTTCTTAATAGATTACAAGATGTTCCCACTGTGATTCGGAAGTTTGATATACGGGATTATCATCCCGTGTTCGTGCTCATATGCACAACCAAAGGAAAAACGTATCTGGAGCATCTTTTCAGAGATAGATACGAGACTGCTTTCGATGAAGACGTACCTCTGGAGATTGGCTGTCGAAATCCTGAGCAGCATTTAATGGTGAGGCGCTGAGGCATGATGCGACACGCGCATCCAGCGGAGTGGACTGGTGATAATCAAGGTACTAGAGCTTGCAGTAGAAGAGGCCGATGTACCAAAGAATCGGTGCTAAGCGCCTAAGAGGACGGGGCAGTAACCCGGAGGGGCAGCGACGAGAACGCTTCCTAAAGGTGCAAAATATCGAGACTATCGCCTGAGACTCATGCCCGCGTCGGTTTCAACGCCGTCGTGGGGTGGGATGACTACCAAAATGATCAAAATGGACCGTGATGAACTGGACACTAGCGCTCGGCAGGACAGACCCAGTGCTGTCCAGAGCGCCTTGATGGAGGTAAGCGGCCACACCAGTGCCGTTTTCATGTGCCTGTATCTGCCTCCAGTTCCCGGGCGGTGGCACTACTCGCACCGGTACCCCCGAGCCCGCGGGGCGCTGGAACAAGCACAGCCAAGCTCCAGTGTTATGACAGAAACGTGATGGACGTCAGAGATGCACGAAAGGTCATAAATACGCATGTGCTTGTTGAGCGAGCCAACAGGTATGAGGCCTGCCACAGAACCGACATTGCCCATCGAGCTCGCGACCGTCTGCATCACAAGCTTGCTTTATGGCATCTTCTTGCTGCTATTCGGATCATTCGTCTACCTTTCCGCAACGCGTTTGGCGCCCACTATCAATGGCTTGCGTCGTGACCCATTCTACGTCTCGCCGATATTCATAGTTGGTGTGGTGTTGCTTATGTTGATCAGCGCTGTGAGATAGACATGTCTCATTCGATGGGGTTCAGAACTCAATACATGTGCTATAGAACTGGGTGCTCACAATTGTTCGCCTTTTCGACGGGCTGATGGATGACACCGGAGAGCTTCAACTGGGGCTCTTCTTTTCTGACTTGGCCAATCCAACTTACGTTGCAAAATCTGTCCTATACTTCATGACTGCTTTGTCACAGGATACGATCATCGTACGTGATACTGCGAAGATTTTGATGTTGGACGATGGAACTTACATATATTGTCATATCACAGATCAGACGTTTGTCGCGTTCGTGGAACCACAACAAACCGATCATTATCTTCCCCATAATCTTGTGTTGCAGTCTAATTGGTAGGCGCATGGTTGACTCGGACACTGGCTATGAAAAGACCAACTGTCCCACAGCGGCTGGGGCAAACGCTGCCTATCAACTTTCAAGGCATACCGAAGGAGACAGAATTGTCAATGAATCGGCAGGCCGCTGGATCGTCAGTGCTGCAGCGCTAACGTTTGCGTATGTCGATTTGTTGGTTCAATGATAGCAAATCTGACACCATACAAAGGACCAATATCTATTGTGCATGTGAGAGCCTCGCCAATCAAGATATACTTAACTTCTCACTTATTATGGGCAATAGCATTTATAGTATGGAAGGGATGGAGCATCAAGAGGAGGACGTCCTTGTTCACGGACGGCAGACTTTTGGTGCGTTGGCACGCCGATCAATTACGTGATGCAATCCTGACTGTAAAGGTTTAGCAAGGCGAGGTTTCGATTATCCTACAGAGTGCGGTCATGAACATGTATGCATATACATCCCCATGCATAGACGAAGGTACTGACCGAGATATGACTAGGACCTTCATAATATTTTTCCTTGTATCTTTCCTCGCACGCACATACGTGGCCAGTTTCGCTATCGAGATGTGGATGCAAATGGCGGGGATTTCGTATATGTTGGTCATCATCCGTCTTCGCATCGGCCCTGGCTACCAACGCAAGGCACGGCCAATCATATTGCCACCTTCTAAGAGTTACAATCTCACGACTGTTATAACTCATAATTGGAGGGTTTCTGTGACATCGGCACCGGCGGTGAACACAACGGAATATCACCCACCGAATAGTCCCATAGTCGATGTATCTACCAATAGGATCGTCGATGAATGTTAGATACGAGGCTGTGACGTTGTCAACCCACAATCGGAGCAAACTGAGCAAGTCACGCTCATGCGCTGCATAAGCACTAGAAAGGCCTGCATAGCTATCATCTTCGTTCCATTCCTTGCAAGGTTGTCTGTTGCACTTACCTGTATCGAGCTGTGAATGCAGTTGACGGGTATATTATACATACTGTCCAAAGTCCCGTCTCCGGCTCTGCCTTGGCTGCGCATGCAAGATGCTGCTAACAAGGTCTGTCGCATGACATAATGTCAATTGACATTAACTAGACCACTGGTCGGCAAGAGCCCGTGATCCCTGTGCTTGATACTTGAAAGCTTGATCGGGGGAAGTGCATACCATCAGTATGGCTAGCATGCTACACATAATCAAACAGATTCAATAATTGCCGCGCGAGGACACTGAACCGAGACATTAATCTCAAAGGGCGGTAGTACCCAGGACGCTGGTACTGGCACTACCTTTCGCGAGGGAACACGATCGATTGCCAGTACGACCTGCGAAAAATGGGTGTGAGAGCGCTGTGGCGGAGAGCCCGCTGGGCATGGGTTCAGGCCAGGTTCAGGCCGGAGGTTCTGACAGTCGTACCCTGATCAAACTGTACTTGACACATGCGCGGCACCGTACAAAGTTGGGGAGCTGGACGCAGGATGCGAAAAGTGGGATACCTCTGCACAATATGAGAAAGAAGTGACGCTGATTCCTCCTTCTTGGATACATAAGGGGAGATTCGAGCGGAAGCGACACATGTGTTGGTGTCTCGGCCAATGATCTATGACGGTTCAGATGAAGAATGATGGAGCAGAGCGGAACAGGAGCGATGGGGGATAGGCAAGGATCCACGGGTCGAAGCTCGCATTCACGCCGTGTGAGAGGAGTGCAAGACGTGGATAGCCGTTTTAATAGGTTTTAATGAGAAACCTATCCTGAAAGGGCCAGCCCGATGCGGCGGTCCCCAGCGCCTATTGACTTTGCTTCGCATGCGTCGACAGACTTGCCACCGGGGGCATGAGCCCATGATTCCACCGGGAACATTTTAGACACATTGTGATAAAAGTCACAATGTGATTATAATGTTACCAATGTAAACATTATGAAATTATTTGAATTGTTTTGAGTGCGATCATTGTGGAATAATTGTGATATTATTCAGAAAGACACTACAATGCGACAACAATTTTGCTCCAGCCAGCATTCACAGAACATGTTGGCATCATTTTGAATGGACCTTAAGTGTACATTACAAATGTGATTAAGGTGAGGTTACAATGAGTGCCAGATGTTTTCCATCATGTGCCGGCTGGGATCATCTTGAACGCATCGGGGATGTCCTAATCTGGTTAGCACATTACTATATATGGTAATACAATTTATACGATCACAATGAACCCAGTGGGAGCATCTTGACAACATCATGGCCCCTCAGGAATATCATTTAAAATGTTCCCTCGAGAAATGTTCAAGATATTTCTGCAATATTGCTTGAATGCTATCAGCAGCAACATTGGGGCCTGATTCGGGTATCATTATGAATGTTATCAAAATTGTCCCATAATGCTGATGCTTAAAACATTAAAAATGATTTCAAAATGTATACACCGAAAACATTGCGTGATTATTTAGACTGTTGTCACAATGTGTCTAAAATGTTCCCGGTGGAATCATGGGCTCATGCCCCCGGTGAATTGCAGGTCTGACACCCTCTCCGGCCGATTCTGGCCATCACATAGAATCTTACCCCAATCCTACACAACTAAAGAAGATGAAGATTCGCTCAAGACGTGTCAAATCAAAGCTTAAAGGGCTCGCGAGCAGCGGTCAACAAGGACAGGTGTCTCTGACACACCTCGATCCTGATGCCCTCCAGATCATTGCCGATAACCTCTCAGTCAAAGATGCGCTCTCCCTGTCTGTCGCATGCTGGTCCCTGAGGAATTTAGGATTGCGATCTGCGCTCAGAAATTACAATCCTGAAACGTTTTCACCGCGCAAATTCGTTGCGTTCTGCAACTTCATCTTCGCCGATCCTGCGAGATTGTCCTATATTCGCTCCGCGAAGTTGCCGGAAACCAGATATTCACACTTATCGCAACACCGCTTTTCTGCTGCAGCCACCATGTGGGCAAAATCTTTAGCTCGTCTTCTCAGTGGCGCCCCTGCTTTGCGATCGCTATCAATGCACAGCTTGGATATGATGATTTCTAAACATCCTCCCCTTGCTCTTGACCTTCGTAATTGCTCCGCTCTACAGCACATTGAGCTGGCGCAGTTATCCGCTCAGTCACTTCGACATATACCAAACAATCTATGCACGTTGCGTCTGGAAGAGATCTGCGAGAGCAGGGAGGGCCTTTATTCACTGCTTTCTGCCACTTCATCACTCCCTCATCTGCACACCCTTGAATTGCGCTTTGTCATCCTATCAGATCATACGCGAGACGAGATCCCAATCTACCCTCCCCGGGTATCCTCGACTGTAAAACACCTCATCCTCTGGTCATGCCAACTATCCCTTATATCTTTAGCCCATGCATTCCCTGACGTGAGGGTAGCCGAGATCTATGAGATGCGCGATCGTCATCTGCTGTCTTGCACGAACCTTTCCGCGCCGTGCCGATATAGGTCTCAATGGAATCGTCTCAAGATGATGCATACCGACATCGTGTTTGGTGCCGGCTGTAACCACGTCGTCGGGCCTATTCGCCACCTCATACTTTCCATCACGCGATACTGGGATCAGTCCGTGTCAAGGGTGGAGGCAGAGGTCACAATACCCCAGCATCAGTACAGAGAACTTTTCAATCTCTCTGTAGAATGCTGTCCTCCTCGGCGTACCGACCGGGTTATCGAGGAGCGGATGGTAAGCAGACGTGGTTATGAAGGAATCCTTCCTCCGTCTCATGCTGTCCGTCTTTCTTTGCTGCCTCAGACGTCAGCGCTCCAGACACTTCTACCTCTACAGCTCGAGAGGCTCGAGCTACACTATAAGATAGCCAGTGGGGGAATCCCTCACAGGGAACCATCACAACGGCCGGACATTCTGAAGAAGTATCTCTGTGCAATTCTCAAAGCTGCGGAGTCGCTGCCTACACTGACCTATCTGGGTGTGCGGCAGAGAGCCTCCAATCCTCAGAGAGCTTCCGGGGAGGATGTGGATGGTCCCTACAAGCAGACTTGGTGGAGGTTTGAGGAACAGGATGGAAGGCGAGAGGCTTGCCTTGTACCGATGGAAGAATGGAAGTTGCTCGTTGATGAATGGGGTAGTGCTTAAATATCAGGTATCCGTGGGCGGATGTGCGCCATCGTCGGAAAATGGCTGCTTTGTTTAGTTTTCAACGGCATCTCTGGGCTACAGTTGGACCGACCTTTGTCTGCTGGGCGGTTCATGATACTCGGCACATTGTTCCCAGTCATATCTGCTGCAAATAATGCTAGATGTAGAACCCGACGCCAGCATAAACATTGGAAGAAGCTTTGCTCAAGTAGAGTTTTTGGACGTGTATGGGGGTTGATAAGGCGAAAGTCACGTCCGAGTGTTGTTTCTCCTTCAATATAGAAGCGGAGATGCGAGCGAAGTTGAGCAAAAGCGCCATCACATGCATCGATGTCTCGGCCAATGAATTAACGACGTTTCAACGAAATAATATTGGGACCGTCGCAGGATTTCACGGGTCGACGCTCACATTCACGCCGTATGAGCGGAGTGCCAAAACTTAGCGCCAACCTGCCGCCATCGCCAGCGCCTATCGATGCCTGGTCACCTCTACTGCCTCCCGTATCCCTCCAGTTCTTGCCATTCACAGGATTTCATCCAAAGCCCGCACAACTCTCGAAGATGAATATTTACTCAAGACGTACCAAATTCAAGCTTGAAGGGTTCGCGGGCAGCAGTCAAGAAGGACAGATGTCTCTGACACACCTCGACCCTGATACCCTCCAGATCATTGCCGACAACCTCTCAGTCAAGGATGCACTCTCTCTGTCTGTCGCATGCAGTCCATGAGGGACGCCGGATTGCGATCTGCACTCAGAGATTACAATCCTGAAACGTTTACACTGCGCAAATTCGTTGCGTTCTGCGACTTCATCTTCGCCGATCCTGCGAGATTGGCCTACATTCGCTCCGCGAAATTACCGAAACCTGAAGACCCACTTCTATCGCATTACGGAAACTCTGCTGCGGTTACCATGTGGGCAGAATGTTTGGCTCGTCTTCTCAGCGGCGCCCCCTGCTTTGCGATCGCTATCAGTGCACAGCTTGGACATGATGATTTTTAAACATCCTCCCCTTGCTCTTGACCTCCATAATTCCTCCGCTCTACAGCATGTTGAGCTGGTACAGTCATCCACAAAGTTGCTTCGACACATATCTAACAACCTGCGTACGTTGCGTCTGGTTGACATCGACGAGAGCAGGGAGGGCCTTCATTCACTGCTTTCTGTCATTTCATCACTCCCTCATCTCCATACCCTTGAATTTCGCTCTGTCACTCTATCAGATGATATGCGAGACGACATCCCAATCGACGATTCCCCCATGTCCTTGACCGTAAAACACCTCATCCTCTCCTCGTGCCATTTTTGAGTTGTATCTCTAGTTCATGCATTCCCTGAAGTGAGGGTAGCCGAGATCT
This sequence comes from Laetiporus sulphureus 93-53, assembly GCF_001632365.1. Taxonomy (NCBI): domain Eukaryota; kingdom Fungi; phylum Basidiomycota; class Agaricomycetes; order Polyporales; family Laetiporaceae; genus Laetiporus; species Laetiporus sulphureus. The sequence continues at coordinate 367,500 of NW_024468539.1, forward strand.
ATCAGATGTGCGATCTTCATCTGCAATTTTGCACGAACCTCTCCGTGCCGTGCCGATATACGTCTCAATGGAACCGTCTTAAGACGATGCACACCGACCACTGGTTCGGTGACCTCTGTAGCCACGTCGTGGGGCCTATTTGCCATCTCATACTTTCCATCCCGCGGTGCTTGGACCGGTCCATGTCAAAGGTGGTGGCAGAAGTCACAATGCCCAAGAATCAATACAGAAGACTTTTCAATCTCTCCGTAGAATGCCGTCCTCCTCGGCGTACTGATTGGGTCATCGAGAAACGGATGGTAAGCAGATGTGGTTCTAAAGGAATCCTCCCTCCGTCTCATGCTGTCCGTCTTTCTTTGATGCATCAGATGTCGGCGCTGCGGACATTTCTACCTCTACAGCTTGAGAGGCTCGAGCTACACTATAAGATAGCTGGTGAGGGAGTCCGTTACAGGAAACCATCACAATGGTCGAGCGTTCCGAAGAAGTATCTCCGTGCAATTCTCAAAGCTGCCGCGTCGCTCCCGACACTGACCTATCTGGGTGTGCGGCAGAGTGCCTCCAATTCTCAGAAAGCTTCCGGGGAGGATGTGGATGGTCCCTACAAGCAGACTTGGTGGAGACTTGAGGAACAGGACGGAAGGCGGAAGGCATGCCTGGTACCGACGGAAGAATGAAGTTGCTCGTTGATGAATGGAGTAGCGCTTAAATATCAGGTATCTGATGGGTGAAGGTGCGCCATCGCCAGCAAATGGCTGCTTTGCTTAGTTTTTAACATCTCTGGGATACATTTGGATTGAACTTTGTCTCCTGGGCAGTTCGTGATACTCGGCACGTTGTTCGCAGTTATGTCTGTTGTGACGGCGTGTTTGACTTCTTCACTGCGTGAATATACACGAACATACTGAACGCATTCTCCAAGAGGACGCAGCAGTCCAATGTGGAGACGAACCTTGACGTGCATATGCATGGGAGGAATAGTGGCGATCGCTAATTCGCTAAAGCAGTGTGAGGCACAGGACTCCACGGCTGGCGCTGACTCCACAGAGGTCTCGTGTCTTCCGCATCGTCGTCCCGTTTGTCCTCGCATGACCACATCATGTCGTGAAACGGTGGTGTCAAGGTAACGGCAGGCCAATAAACAACTTCAAGAGTTGTTCACGATATCCGTTAGGTAACATGCACCGCAGCACCTGAGAGTAGTAGCACCATCTCCGAGCTCGCGTCCTTGCCGAATACACCATCTTTCATTTGTGTACTATCGGTTTGCCCCCTGCTATCCCTTTGCAGGAGCTCACCAACCGTGGATGCATCAACTCCGGACTCGCCATCCAGTCTGATGGCCCATGGGTAGTATACGCATTTTCTTCGCGAATCCGTCGACGTTGTGGCGGTCCAACAGAGCATTGCGCGAGCCTTGCACCCTCAATACAGAGAAATATTTGACGGATCAGATGAAGCAGTCAGAACAGCGGAAGAGCATTGACGACAACATTCGTGGAGCTGAAAACATGGATAACAGATCTATGGAGTACGATTAGAACTGTCGATGGGTATTTTAGGAAAAAGGAATAGAAATGGTTGAATCGAGCGTTCATGTAGCCTTGCCTGGCTTTCGTTGACAACATTCATGGAGCTGGAAGCATGGATAACGGACCTATGGAGTACGACTAGGATTGTCAATGGAGAGTTTAGGAAAGGGGAGTAGAAATGGTTGAACTGAGCGTTCATGTAGCCGTGCCTGGCCTTCATTGATATGTGAGAATAAACGAAAGCAAACTATGTGTCTTATCAACCGTGTGTCACACGATAGGAACTCGCTCACCAACTCCTCTCTAACATTCGGCTCGATCATGCAATCCAGCTCGCACCACATATATTCTCCAACCAAGGTGTATGTACCTGAAGTATCCACTTCAGCACCACATGCGACATATCAGACCAGAACGCCACTCACATTGACTCAAGGAAGATTCAGCAACCTATCGCTCATCAATAGGTGCAAGCCCAGTCACGTCCGTGCCGCAATTACCTTTTTCGCCCAAAGTCAAACTACCCTCGATCGCTCGATAACGCAAGGCATCCACCCTGGTTTTGGGTTCTCTAAGGAACATTTCACGACTGATCTTCCGGCCATCGGAAGCCAAAGCTACTTCGAGGCCCGTAGGCACGATTCTGCACAACACAGAGCGCCAATCCACCGCCAATCAAGCATGCCGAGCTCGCTCGCACACAAACGGGAAAGATCGCGGGAGTTGGACGGACCATGATTGGTTGTGATGTGAATGATTGAAGGCTCTTGGCGGCGTCGAGTACCCCCTGTAGATCTATGATACCCGCGTGAGAGTACAAGCATACCATATTATTGGAGTTCATCGATACAAGAGCTAGGTATACATAGCACGCGAGGTAACGCCTATCAGTTGGTATACCGCCACATGAGCAAGGTAACCATAGTTCTTTCGTTAGCGCCTCCATCCCGGCTGTTCTGCCAGTCTGTCCGCTCCCACTCACGTGTGTTACATGCGGTATCCTCCGGATACCATATCCGCTGGACGGGTTTTTCTCGATCCATCCTGCCTTGCACTCGACGCACTCATCAACGTTCACTGCACCGTCCTGCCGACGCTCTCCCCGACCTACCCATCCCACACCGTCAACTTAGTTCTCCCTACACGCCCAAAGCAACCACATACCTTGATGTATGCCTCGACAGGCACCGCGCTAAAGTGCTGCAGGTCCTGATCGAACTCAATCAAGCCAGGCGGGAAGAGCACGACCACTGTGCTGCCCCCGTATGCGAAGTAGCCTAGCTCGTCACCGCGGGAGACGGATCCGCCCTGTGGGGGACAGGTGAAGCGGATGGAGCCTACCTGGGGAGGAGAGTCAATAGGCAGATTGATGGGGGATAGGGAAACAGAGAAGCACAAGTAGACGAGCAGGATTGGGAGGAACGGAGAGCGGGAGAGAAGAGATGTCCACACACCAACATCGCACCAATCGCAACAAACGCGACCGGCTTCCCGCTCGCAGCATGTGTCATATGCAGCACCGCACGATGGTTCGCAGTGAACACATCAAATCCCGGCTCGTTCACCGCTTGGGGGTTCACTGAAGTATCCTGTTAATCTCACACCTGTAAGTGAGGCAGACCAGGCACGCACCAGTGTAGTATTCTCCTTTGATCTCACGCGCATCTCCGATGGTCCCGTCGATCGGACTGTGGAACCGGTGGTAATCTGCCGGCGCGAGCCTGCACGAGCATGTCGCGCATGTCAGCCACGCATAACAGCATGAAAGAGAACTCAACGCACCGGAAGCTCGCGAGGCTGCCACCCTCGAATGCGCGCGCCTCCTCCGACTCGGGCGGCACGCCGAGTAGGTGTGGAACCGTAAAGTGTGTGCCTTTGATCCTGCAACAAACGATCAGTATTGTGCAATCAGAAAACAGAGTGAGTTAGAAAGAGTCCGGAGGCAAGGGGAAACGAGAGGAGGCGGAGGGGCAGGCGACTCACCAGAACTTACGCGCGAGGTCTATGGTCGGGTAGACAACGAGTCTGGAGTCGGCGGCTGAGCACACCGCGCCAGGCACGTCGGCATTCTGCACCGGACGAGCGCCGGGCTTCAGTCGACTGTGCAAGCGAGAAACCATTCAGAATGGGTGCACACGCGAAAGAGATGCGGCGCACCGGTGAAAAAAGTCGTTAAAGCAGGAGTACCTGCTTACATCAGGCTGGAGGAGTTCGTCGGTGCTGATGGAGTAAGTGGCGATGAAGGAAGGAATGGACTTGACGGACTCGGGTGAGTCGTAGATCTTGCCTTGCTGTGTGGGATGGTCAGCAGGAGAGCGAAAGTGAAGGCAGAGCGGGGAGGGGGGGAGGAGTGTAAGAGCATCGGTAGGTGTGTTATGAGGTTCTGGAAGAACGTCACAAACCACCTGCCAATATGCATACACGGCCGCCGCGCCAGCGTCTAGAAGAGACACGAGAAGCATGCACATACCCGAATGGACAGCTCCTCGAGGACCGACTCGATATCCCGGCTCTGCAGCAGCTTCTTCTGCTCACCGCCATAGAACAGCAGATGCATGCCCAGACGCGGGTAGATGGGCATGCTCTCGAAAAAGCGCGTGCCGTTCTTCCTGTCTATCACGAAATTGCCGACATGGTGCTCGGACGCGAACTTCTCGATGCCGGGAATGAGCTTGTGCACGAGTGGGTTGTCCTGTATCTTGTGCATTTCTGCATGGATGCCGTAGCGAACGTCGGCGTGCTCAACAGAGTGCTCGACGAGCGCTCTGAGTGCGCTGGTCACTGAGCCAGCATCCTGGGAGTGTGCGGGGAGGTTGGTAGCGGTGATCGTCTGGATGGGCCGGGTGTTGGCCTCTGACTCGGTCAGGGAGGTCATCGTCTGCGGGGGTTGTGCAATGGAGGAGAGAAAGGGAAGGAGAGATGCGATAGCGATGGCGAGAGGGTATAAATAGCGCAGACAGCGTCCTAACCCTATTCTATGCTCCGGCTCTGGCGCTTGCTGCCGTCATCACCCCGTGTCATGCCGACTCTCGCTGTGTATATAGTCCGGCACTGTCAAAGAATGAAAACTCGTTCACGGCTCACTCAATGTTGCGCTGGCCTAATCGTCGACTTTTGAGACCGTGATCTAGGTCGATGATAGTGTCGTCGTTGCGGCTTCCATGTACTCGAGATTTAACCAGATGAAGTTGAAAGGACTTCAAATGCAAGGGGACGAATTCGACATGAGCGCGCCTAGCACAAAACTCGAGCACGTGTACAAACGTCGACCCCGTTCTGAATATGCAGTAAAAGTTGAAGCAAGGAAGTTGAGGCTCCTTCCAGGATGGAGGGAGCCTTATATGCAAGGCAGTGACAGGGAAGACTGATAGATAAAAACAAATATGACCAAACTTATAACGCAAGGAAAGAACTGAGGAAGGAAGAAGGGAGGTGCGACGATCGAGATATCGAAGACCGCGGCGTTCACTACGGTAACGATGGAACAAATAAGGAAAGACACCTGCTAAAATTGGTGGCAGCAGTCCTCATCTCCCATGTATCCAATAGAAATGCACTTGGCAATGTTGACGCAGAATCGTATGAATCTGGCGCTGCACGGGAAAGCACTCGGTCAGCTCGGAAGACCACATTGACAGGTCGCATTCTGCCGTCCTCAGACACCGCAATCGTCAGCGCAGAGCCTCTTCAGCCTCGTCTAGACGTGACCGAACATACGTCAACGGGAACGTGCAAAATGGCAAGCACTAACGCTTGATTATAATGCTCCTGCACGACAACAAGCTATGTACAACCAGCCACAGACAAAACTCTGTAGCCACCGGTACCCTCAGCACCGACTACCACCATATCGCCTACCCAGTGTCCATCGCACCCATTCAGATCCCGACCACTGCACATCAATCTGCGATAGTCAAACATGGTGAGGAAATGTAAACGTAGGCTCAGGCGGGACGTCGATAGTAATGGTGACGTCGGTGGTCACAGTGGTGTAAGACGTTAACGTGCGCGTGCGCGTCTCCTGAATCGGGGTCTCAGGCTGTCCTATGTATAAAATTCGTCAACTGTCTGAAGAAGGTAGGCGTTAGGAGGCTATCACTCACTGCCGAGCGCACCGACGTTGGCGCATACAGCCACGACGGCAATCGCGGACAACAACTTTATGATCGAGTACATCGCGCAAGGATATGAGGATGGTCTAGAGGTAGGAGTGAATAGTCGAACAGACTTGGACGTGTGCTTGGAGTTGATATGCTCTGCAGGGTGCTTGCTTTATATACGCGGCCGCTGTCGATAGCAACGAAATGGACTTCATTGTTTAGTCCTTCGCACAGCTGAGATCGTCCACCGGGGGAATGACATGCATTCACCGGACGCCTCAGCCATGCGTCCTTGACATTGCAGATTGGTCCGACCGCATGGTTTTGCCAAACGCGGCACGATGCCGACTTCCGGTCAGAATCCAAATCACCTTCTGTGGCCCACCAACCCTTCACTTACACCACGGAGCATCATACCAGTGTTCTCTTCGAAGACTTGCACACCTGATACAAGGTATCCTTCTCCGGTGTTGCACATGACATTGATTCCCGGTGACTTGCAGAGGTAAGCATAATGCCCGGAGAGTCGACGACAGATCACCAACTTGCGCCGGTCACTAAACGCCACAGCGCATTGCGGTCCGACGACCCCTTGGGGTATATTCGTTGTTGCCGCTGCTACAACCGTGTGGCCATTCGAGGAATCCCTACGCAGGAATCCGCCAGATTGCCGGGATGACCGGATACGAAGAGGCAATTAGGATCGAGTAACTTAGCATCAGTGCTGACATCGTCCGGCGATCGATATCAAATTCGCAACGAACGGCAAATCCATGAAATTGGAATACAGGTGGCGGCAACCTGATAAATCACCAATTCACGCCAGAAATCGGTCCGGGGTATCAGACGGCAGGGATCGCACGCCATTGGCAGGTGCGCTGCTCCTGATGGGGGATGACCGGCGTTCATCGGTAATTCAGGAGGATCCGCCAACAGCCGCAATATCTCCATATCGAGGTCCTTGTTACACGAGTTGCACTCGCCGCCGCTCTTTCGTCCAAAGACAAAGGGTGGTCACGACAAATGAGGAAGGAAACACCTGCATGTGCAACACCGTGCGATGAAATGGTTGCCTTCCTCGGCGAATATGGTGCAGAACGCCTGAGAGCCCCATGTGGACCGCGCGAATCTACATGTGCTCCGGAATTCTGAGGGCGAAACGATGAACATGCTATCCCCGGATAATGCATGGCACAACGGTGGCTGATCTGTATCTTGCATTCTCGAGCATCTGCACGACGAACACCGGAGCCTATACGGACAAGCATGACAGAGCGGTATATAAGGAACACGATGAGGACGCAGAACGACATCGGAAGCTCACCGACGCTCGCACCCTTTTACACTCTCCAAGGACACACGAGACACACTCCCGCACACCACAATGTTCATCAACACTCAATTCACCTCCCTCGCCGCACTGCTCCTACTACTGGCATCCTCACTGGGCGCCCAAGGCGGTAAGCCACTTTCACCGTCGGCCGCATAGATCTAGTCCTCACGCGGCACGCTTTCCTCAGCTGCGCTCGAAAAGCGCTATCCCATCTCGGTCACGTGGACTACAACCACAACCACCGACACCGTCGTCGTCACCGACTACATTTTCGTCAAGAAAACCATCACGCCGTCCGTGTGGCACAGCACCAGCAGCAGCGTGCCGACGACGAGCTCCGGAACAGACACGAGCAGCGCGGCGTCGAACACCGGGGTGAGCTCGAACACTGGGACTGGGAGCGTTACGGGGTCTGCAGCCAGCAGCACGGCCACCGTGACAAGCACAAATGCTTGAGGTTCGCGATACATAGCGGCAAACGGTTGTTCGCGGTCGGAATCCCCGATTAGATCCAGACATCCGTAGGTACTTGACAGCCTGGACAATGACAATTATGTTCGTGGGTTTGTCTACTGGCACCCGTTGTGAACCTTTCATGAAAAGCAGCAACGGAATCCGGCAAACAATCAACCTGCGGGACATCAGAGCAAGTTAAAGTGAATGTCAAGGCGAGATCTGACAAACGCTCACTTCGAATATAAAGTTGCGACAGCTGATGCATGAGAGTGATGATCGCTTGCATTCAATCACTGACTTTTCGACCTCGCAAGCTCACAGTTCATCATGGCCAGCAGGTGGCTCGAGCGTCGGGCGCAGGATCGCGCCAGACACGCTCCTGAACCACGCCCTCTGATCCTTCGGCGATGCCCATTCAGCGGTATGCCCTGCACGCGAGCGCAGTTCGTAGTCAGCGTCGATATGGAGCTTGAGCACGGCACAATAATCGGAGTAGAGATATGAAAAAATCCACGTATCCGATGATGAACAGTAACCACATGCCGCCTAGTGACGGTGACGCAATGACGAGATGGAGTCGTCCGACGTGTGAGGTCAACGGATGACTCGGACGGTGGAGGCAAAATATGGATTATAGTAAGATAGGCAGGAGACGCACCTCCAAAGAATGTCTGGAAATGCAACCCCTGGACACGCATGTCTGGATATTCGGCGGTGCGCATGACGAGACCAGTGAGGCATAGCATGGACTTTCCGTCAATGAATACTTGGATCTCGCCTGGATAGCATCGTGAGTTTGAGTGTCAGCTGCAGCTCATGCAAAGCAAAAACAATATGAAACAGAGACCCCCGGCCAAGAATGTATCATTCGCGTTGGCTTCTCTCGCTCATCGTCACATTTGGTAGCTGAAAGCCTAGAGTATGACAGCGTACCATCTTCCTTGCCCACAGAATTCATCTTCACTCTTTGGACGACGGCGATCCACCGTCCCACATCGAGATGCCACGTTCCTCGCCCAACGGACGCGCCGTAATCCGCGTTGATCATAGAACGCGGCGGGGCAGCGAGAATGCTGGCAGTGTTGGGCGAATACGGTGGGAGGTATGCATATAGCTCACCGATTCCATCCGCTCTGAGATATGGGAGGGCGGCGATGTGAGTATAAGGCATACATGAAACGTGATTGGGAGTAATAGCAGGAACGATACGAACCTCCACATGAGACGCAGATCAAAGCATGTACATCGCTCTAAATCAGACTTTCTTCCGCCAGTGCAGCCGTACGCAGCATCACCCGGACCTCCATCTGTTGATCGTGTAGTACATGGCCGTTCGGTAGTCAGCCTGCAAGGAAATTCAAATATGCTCACAGATTCCAGGCAGCTTTCCGCCACGGCCCCATTCCCATCCTTTCTCAAACATCACTTCGTATCCCATCATCACTTCCATCGGCCGTGCATCCTGAGGGCTTTTTGGCACCTCTCTGAGCTGCCCAGCAAACCATTCAGGACCGCTCAGATAGAACCCAAAGCCGCCTGGCGGTGCCGCTTTGCTCGCTGGATTGATGCTGCCGTGTGGATAATTGGCCTCCCATGCTAATTCTTGATCGCGAACTGACTGCGAGCTTGGGACTTGAGAGAGTAGCAGCTGAGACTCCAATGGAGAAATAGCCAAGCCACCCTGGTTAATACTCGACAAGTTGGAAAGCGGATTGACCAGATTATGGGTCGTACGCGGGGAAACCTTATGGGCGCCAAGAGCAGCGTCTGTGAGAGGAACGCGATGAATATTCGAGAGGATGTCAAAGGCAGACGGCAGGAAACTTGTGGAAGACGCAGTCGTGAAGCCGATTAAGATCCGTTTGGGATTTATGGGGAATAGCGCGTTGGAAACACACATGTATCGGATTTGTCGTATTGTTCTCTTGGATCATGAAAACGTGAGTACAAATTGGCTTCACGAATCACGAGGCACTGACTTATGCGAGAGTCGAGGAGGAGGACAGCGGCGATGTTGCCGCTTTAGCTTTGCCGAGTAGAGCTATCAGTACATCACGATTCAATATTGTCGTGAAGAAAGGCCAAAGGCGCAGATTCTCAGCACAATTCAGTGTAGTAGGACAAACATCGGTGGGAGGGTTGCGACTTGAACAGAGTCGTCATGACCGCGGAGTTGAAATCATATGCTGAGATCGTATCGGCACAAACACTCGTTCAATATCAAACATTCAACAATATCACATCAAATTTTTCGCTGTCTACACACATGAAGCAAAGGTTTGACCTGCATACACTTGCAGAGATCACAACAGGAATATACACCATGTACTACTATTCGTGCCCATACGCCCTTGCACGACTTGAGCAGCTTTAATGCGCCATCAATATAGGTAACCAACACCTTAATCAAAGAAACGTAGAGAACAATCTAGATAACGAGATACAAAGGGGTCTAAGAATAGAGAATCCATGTCAGACAGCTCTCACGGTACTCCGAGAGAAAAGACAGACCTCATCCAAGCCAGCAGAGTTGCGGAAACGCATACCCTACTTGCGCGTCTTCCGGCCTGGAGCGACGAAGAAGTCCTCTTCTTTCTTCTTTCTATACGCCCCCCACCCCTGTTGGTGCCTGCGGCGCAGTTTCCACCTTCCGCGGTTTGAGCACCGGCAAAGAACTCATGGGCTTGTAGAGCGCCGAGTTCGAATATGAGTCATTGGGAGGCATCCGCTCGCGACGTGGCAGATCTGGGAAATGATCATGCGTCAGCTTGGCCTGTGGAGGCTGTGCGACAATCTTGAGTTTCATCATAGCGCTCTCCAGGTTTTGCACCGATGCCGCAGAAAGTGTAGGAGGCCGAACGCTCGTCGCAGTGGAGGCCGTGACAATCGTGTCCTTCGTAGCAGAGCCTGGCAACTCGGCGAAGCGATTCATGATCATATAGGGATCCGTCCATACGAGCTGGCCCCATCGCCGCATCCAATAACGTGTCATCTCTCCCATAACGGTATCCTTCCCACCGTTCTCCAGGAACCGCTTGTTGGTGACAATCACCATGCCTCGTTGGCAACGCGTCAGCATCACGTTCATTCTTTGCCGTGAATTCAGGAATCCAGGCCTCTCCGTCCGAACCGTAGACACGATAACGTATGGCTTCTCGTGTCCTATCGCATAAGAGATAAAGTCGTTCAGCAAATGAGCCGCGCCAGAACCACAGTCAGCGTACCCTGGAAGCTGTCAACGTTGTATACGCATTGCCAAGGGAGTTCTTCAGCCTGAAGTTGCTTCGCGATGGCAGATCTCTGTGAGTCGTAGGGCGTGATGATGCAAAAATCCAGATTTCGATAGTAATGCCGGACAAGGTTTGCTACAACATGGACTTCCTCCATGTTCTGACAGAGCACTGTCGACCCTCTTCGAATAGTACAATAAGGACAATGAAACTCACCACCCAGCTCCGGCCTTTCTGCTCCTCTTCACCCCGCCGGACATCGACAAAGGCCACACACGACATTTCCTGAATGGAATGGGCCGATCTCAACTTAGAGCTGTAGAACTGCTGAGAAATGAAGTCGCCAAGCGGCACAGGCATACGGTCTGGGGAAGACAGTCAAGGAATTCAGTATAAGGTAAATGCTAGAGCATGGCCGGAGTGGATAGGAAACAAATGAAAACATACACTGGGTATCAAGAAAGTATGCATGCTGCCGAAGATGCTTGAGATCGAAAACGGTCTGTAAACCAGGTGCCGCTTCCTTGCCGAAGGGAGGGACTATAATTGATAGGTTAGAGATGTTAGCGATCCAGCTCCAACAGTTGAATGACATACGTTGCTTGGGATCTCCAAAAAAGCATATCTTCCGCAACTCTTTGAACTTATGGAAAAGATGCTAAACATCGGGAGAAGTGAGATATACCTTATAATGTTCCACAGGTCGCACATACCATGAACTCGAATACATCAATTTGGGACGCCTCATCAGCGATGAGTTTCTCCATAGGAATTAACTTGAATATGAGGCGATCCTCCAGCACTGGGTTCGACAACATGCTGAGGGTACACAGAACCACGGAGCATCCTCCGAACAACCGTTCTGCTGCTCCAGGGTCCTTGTTTCCGGACAGGTCGTCCGAACGAATGAGGACCTCTTGAAAACGCTCATAGAGGTACTCATGCCTAATATACACAAACCAATGAGCGCACGCATAGATGTGGTCGATGAGGGACCTACCATTCGAAATGGAACTCCTTCGAAACGAGAAGCTTGAAATTGATATCATGCTTGAAGAAGCTCTCGGCTATGTTCTTTACGCCTACATTCGACTGCGCAATCACCCATACTGGACTACCACGCTGATCCCAGAACTCCACAGCTGTTGAGATGGTCTTCGTCTTTCCAGTGCCGGGAGGCCCTATATAGAGGATCAGTAACCAATGTTATAAAAGAGCTGTGATATACCATGCGTGATGATAACAGACTGGCTTCCAAGCACCATTGCATTGGTGACCGTTCTTTGAGACTCATTTAGTTGGACATGTTCGAGATGGCTATTTGAGGCTGAGGTATTCGCTAGCCTAACGTCAGCCATAATACTCGGACCAGGAAACCAGAAAACATCGATGAAGCGAGAATCGAGGTAGACCTGACCACGTAGCAGGCGAAGAATGAACTCGTCGCGTGCACGCTCGGCATTCGTGGGCTCCTCTCTGCCTACTACGTGGATGCTCTCTACTTCGCCGCGGTAAGTCCCTCGTGAGATCTCGATATGAGTGGTCTTTCCGGACGCATTGGTCGCTCGCCCGTATATGGTTCTGCCGCTTTTGTCGCGAATAACGATGGACGTCTGAGACGAAGTATGAACGATGTTCCTGCGCTGTGAATAGTGCGGGTTCTCGCACCTCTTCGCTCCTCCGGACCCTCGTCTTGAATCGTGCGCTTTGCAACTCGAGTTGTCCATACTCATTCTTCACTAACCGTTCGTGCTCGTTTTCCATCTCCAGCGGCTTCTGGGCAGTCAAAAGGATGACGTTGACAAGTAGACGACCGAGGACATCCAGCTGTTCCTCGTTCAACCGACGAGTGTCGACTTTCAATGCATGCTCGATGTTGCTACCGCGTGCGGCCAAGCTGTCCATTCAATAATGAATGCACTAGTTTTAATTGAATATCAGATTGCTCACTTTGCACTGAACCAGGCACGGAGACAAGTGTTCTCCCTGTTGGTGCGATACCAAACTTCATTGATTCTGTGCCTGTCGACTTCATCATCTAATAGCTTGTAGACGGACATTGACGGCGACCATGACCCTCTTCCGTCAGACGCTAGTGCGGTACCAAGGTCGATGCCTCTGCAGTCAGATCCGTGGCGATAAAGCAGCAACGCGAGTTGTTCCATTCCGAACCCAGCCAGTGGATAGCTTTCGTGTTGGAGGAGACGCTGAAGAGAGGCATTTGGTGAAGCATCACTACAGGTAACCGTGATAAGATATACACAGTTCACAGTAGCAAGCGCGATAGCATCGATGCTTGCATCCTCCGAAAGCTGCAGGGACACACCCAAAGTCATGGGTGCGAGCTCCTCTACAAGGCATGGCGCTTTAACCGCATCACTGTCGGAGAACTGACAAAGCGAAATCTGGGAAGGTAAGGTGTTGATGAGATCCTGAGTAAGGAAGTCGTCCTTGCGAGCAGTTAGAAAGCGCGACATGGAGGGAGTCGACACGGCAGCAGGCGACACATATTGCACTTTTGTACCAAAGCATGTTGGGCCCACGAGGCGGCTGCATCAAACCATGTCTCGGATTCCTGCGATGATTCGTCGAGCTTCAAGCTCGGCACCGCAGCGATGAGTCCATCCGGCGCTCAGCAGACAGACAGCGAGAACAACGAACCGGGATACCGCAAGCCACAGTCGGTAGTCTAAATTCAAACTGTTATGGAAACGAGCAAGATACTGAACAGCAATTGAGAGCCAGTCGGGCATTTACTGCTCCCAATAAATGGATAGCGCACACATACGCGAATGCGGCGTGGGAAGTCGCTTCAGCGAACGCCGCGTCAACGATGGCCATTTGTAATATTCATAGATGCATGGGAACAGCTTGCTTGCAGAGCTACATCTGCGAATAATGTATGTACGCGTCAAAAAGGAGTTTGCATATCCCAAAGAGCTGTCTGCGCTTTCAACGACTTGCGCCTGTGTTCTTCCTGTTCTAGGTTGCGATGTAATTGAATCCGTCCTCCGAAGTTCTGCTGAACTATCTCCGAGATATACTAGTAACACACTGTATTCCGGGGTAAGTAGTAGGGGCGAAGTCAGGCAGCAGCCGGAAGACCATCGCAGTCCCTGTACGTAACAACCAGGCGCCATTTTCCGCCCATGGACCTCCTCGCTGCACGCCGTTCCTGTTTCTGCTGCCTGCGTTGGGCTTTTTTTAAGCCCTGTGCTCCTGTCTTCGTTGCATTTACTTCGACATCGTTGAGCCAGAGGTGCCCTTGTTGTTAGAGTCCGAACTGCTCTCATCATCTGGTGGAACGTTAGATATTGAAGCGCCAGCGCCGTCCTACGGTGTGAGGGACACATGCATGCGACGGCGATGAAAGAAGTACTGCATGATATATCACTGACCTCCAAGCATACACGCGTCGTTTTGTTCTTCTTACATTGTTCCAGCTGTCGATGACGCTGTGAACGTGACTAAACCCCTCATTCGTTTGATTATCTCTGCGTTTGATTCCGACTGCAGACACGTAGTATCGGAGAGGTTACTCAGTTAACTTTCAAACCTGAACTAACAGTTCAACTCACGGATAGCAGTGACCATGGGCACCATCATGGACATAATTGCTTCGCCTGGCTGAGGCTTGTTGTTGGACGTCGACGACACAGCCGCCTGGATATCGAGCAAGAAGATTTTCCAGTCTTGCTCACGCACGTCATGCAGTGCGAAAGGATGGAATGGAGCGGCGGACGGAGGCAGTATGGGCGGGAATCCATCCTGGAGGTTCTCGCTAATATTGATCAGACCCGCAGGCTGGAAGGGCGGATAGGTTCGGAGGTTTGTCGGCGGGGACCGCTGGAGGGGGTTCATTTCAGAACTCCCATTCAACCATTGGCCTGAATTTTCATCCATCTCTGGATTTACAGCCTCGTACGCAGGTGGTGAGACTGAGCTTGCATCATCCGATGATGTCGAGTATTCCTGTAGCGGGTCTTCGGAAGGTGGGTAGCACCGTTGACCAGGGAGAGAAGCCTCTTAGGCCAGATCGTGTGGGGGGTTCATTTTTGCCGCAGGTAGTTGTACAAGATCGCTGAGGGTGTGAAGTGCATCGCATGAGACGCTATCTGCACTCATACATATTCTGATAATGAGCATCAGGCGATGGCGGTTCCCTTTAACTCACGTTCATTCCCATGAGAAGCCAGCAACGCCGTCGTTAGAGTGCACCTCTAGGCGCTGAAGGCTAGATCATACCGGACTAACAGTGCCGCTTTCAAGCTATTCCGTGCTGCCGTACACTGTGCGATTCACGCAGCCGCGGTTGAGGCCGGAGAACGATGCATCAAAGCGATGCTCAGGAAGTATGATATGGCGATGTGTGCAGATAGGACATGCATTAGCTAGGTTTGGTATTGCGGCCGCTGGATGTCAATCATAGGCATGACCCTGGACCCATTCAACTTATGGCTCCGCAGTACAAACAAAGACATGGCATTCGTACAACAATCTGCAAGAGCAGACCACAGTATGTCAGATATCTCGCATAGTGAGCAAGGAGAATGGATGGACCTCGTCAGACGAGTACGGAAATGCGGAACCTACTAGACTACTATTTATATCTGTGGTCCTTCCGACCTGAACCAGCGAAAGCGTGCTTTCCTTTCCTCTTTCTAAACACCGTTTTCCTATCTGTCTCCTGCAACACAGTGTCCACGTTCAGCATTTCGGACGTCGGCAACGAACGCATGGGCTTGCGAAGAGCCGAATTCGGATAATGGTTGGTCGCAGGTGTCCGCTCACGACGTGGCAAATCTTCGTCGGCTGACTGGGTCCTGGGAGAGTCTGCAGACACATTGAGCTGGAGCATAGCTTCCTCCAGTTTGCGCATGGAGGCTGCAGATAGCGTAGGTCGCGGAACGGTTGCGATAGCGGCAGTCTGAGCCACAGTCGTCTCCTTCGCAGCAGAGCCAGGCAACTCGGCGAAGCGATTCATGATCATGTAGGGATCCGTCCAAACGGTTTCTCCCCTTCGCCGCTTCCAATAGTGCATCATCTTGCCCATAACGGTGTTCTTCCCACCGTTCTCCAGGAATCGCTTGCTGGTGACGATGACCATGCCTCGTTGGCAACGCGTCAGCATCACGTTCATTCTTTGCCGTGAATTCAGGAATCCGGGCCTCTCCGATCGAACCGTGGATACAATAACGTATGGCTTCTCGTGTCCTATCACACAAGAGATGAAATTGTTCAGCAAATGAGACGTGTCAGAAGCACAGTCAGCGCACCCTGAAAGCTGTCAACATTGTATACGCATTGCCAAGGGAGTTCTTCAGCCTGAAGTTGCTTCGCGATGGCAGATCTCTGCGAGTCGTAGGGCGTGATGATGCAAAAATCCAGATCTTGATAGTGATGCCGGACAAGGTTTACAACAACATGGACCTCTTCCATGTTCTGACAGGGCACTGTCAACCCTCTTCGCATAGTACAACAAGGACAATGAAACTCACCACCCAGCTCCGACCTTTCTGCTCCTCTTCACCTCGGCGGACATCGACAAAGGCCACACACAACATTTCCTGCATGGAATGGACCGATTTCAACTTAGAGTTGTAGAACTGCTGAGAAATGAATTTGCCAAGCGGCACAGGCATACGGTCTGAGGAAGTCATCAAGGAAGTCAGTATAAATTAGACACTAGCGCGTGCAGGAGCAGATGCGAAGCAAATGAAAAAAAAGGCAAATTAAAGTACATACACTGCGTATCAAGAAAATATGCATGCTGCTGAAGATGCTTGAGATCGAAAACGGTCTGTAAATCAGGTGCAGTTTCCTTGCCGAAAGGAGGGACTATGATTCGTAGGTCAGAGATGTTAGCGATCCAGATCCAACAGTTGAACGACATACGTTGCTTGGGATCTCCAAAAAAGCATATCTTCTGCAACTCTTTGAACTTGTGAAAAAGATGCTGAGCATTGGGATGAAGTGAGATATACACCTTGTAACGTTCCACAGATCGCACATACCATGAACTCGAATACATCAATTTGGGACGCCTCATCAATGACGAGTTTTTCCATAGGAATCAACTTGAATATGAGGCAATCCTCCAACACTGGGTTCGACAACATGCTGAGGGTACATAGAACCACGGTTGAGCCTCCGAACAACCGTTCTGCTGCTCCAGGGTCCTTGTTTCCGGACAGGTCGTCCGAACAAATGAGGACGTTTTCAAAACGTTCATAGAGGTACTCATGCCTAAAATGAATGACTCAATTAGTACATCCAAAGATGCAGTTGACGAGGGACTTACCATTGAAAATGGAACTCCTTCGAGACGAGAAGCTTGAAGTCGATGTCGTGCTTCAAGAAGCTCTCGGCTATGTTCTTGACGCCTACGTTCGATTGTGCAATCACCCACACCGGATCGCGACACTGATCCCAAAACTCCACGGCAGCGGAGATTGTCTTTGTTTTCCCTGTGCCAGGAGGACCTTCAGGAGAATTCAGTCATCAACATTACAAAATTAGCTGTAGTGGTACCATGTGTAATGACTACAGCTTCTTGTTCGGATATCATTGCGTCAGCAACCTTCGTCTGGGACGGATTGAGGTTGCGACGTTCGAACCGCTTCGAATTGGAAACAAGCTCTTCCAGTCCCATCCTATAAACCTTACGAGAATTAGGAAACCAGAAAGCATCAATGAATCGAGAGTCGAGGTAGGCCTGGCCACGTAGGAGGCAAAGAATGAACTCATCGCGTGCCCGCTCGGCATTCGTGGGTTCTTCTCTGCCTACTACGTGGATGCTCTCTACTCCGCCGCGGTAAGTCCCTCGTGAGATTGCAATATGAGTGGTCTTTCCTGATGCTTTGGTCGCTTGCCCGTATATGGTTCTGCCGCTTTTATCGCGAATAACAATGGACGTCTGAGACGAAATATGAGGAATGTTCCTGCGCTGTGGATGGCGCGGGTCCTCGCACCTCTTCGCTTCTCCGGACCCTCGTCTTGAATCGTGCGTTTTGCAATTCGAGTTTTCCATCTTCAGTCTCCACTAACGCTTCGTGCTCATTCTCCGTCTCCAGCGGCTTCTTAGCATTCAAGAGGAAGATATTGACAACTAGGCGACTGAGGACGTCCAGCTGTTTCTTGTCCAACAGACGAGTGTCGACTTTCAATGCGTGTTCCACGTTACTGTCGCAGTCGGCCAAGCTAGTCACGTTGACAATGGAAGTGGCACTATCAGCTGGATACGAGCATGCTCACTTTGCACTAAGCCAGGCACGAAGACAGACGTTCTCCTTGTTGGTGCGATACCAAAGTTCGTTGACTTTGTGCCGATTGACTGACCGTTCAAGCCGTTCGATTACACACTTTGAGGGCGACCAGGCGACATTGCCTACGGACAATGCGGTCCCGATATCAATGCCTCTGCAATACAATCCGTGGCGGTATAAGAGCAACGCCAGCTGCGCCATCCCGAACCCAGCCAATGGATGGTCTTCGTGATGCAGAAGGCGTTTGATATTATAATTGCGAGAAACATCGCAGGAAGTGATCCTGACAAGGAATACCGATCTTGCAGTTGCGAACGCTATGGCATCGACGATTGCGTCTTCGGAAAGCTGCAGCGCGACACCGAGCATGCTCGGTGCGAGCTCTTCGATAAGGTTAAGCACTTCTTTTGCATCCTCGTCAGTGAACTGATGCAACGAGATCTGAGGAGGCAGTCGTTTGATGAGACTTTGAGTAAGGAAGTCGCCATGGAGAGAACACGGAGAATGCGACATGGTGGGGGGTCGACAAGCTGGTGTCTGCCGCGAGGGACGCAGCTGTATCAAAGCACAGTCATCCCACGAGCGGCCGCTTTAACGTTCGCGAGCTGATCCGCGGTGCTTACCGTGGCGATCCGACCACAATCCGGCGCTCTGCATATTGGGAAAACGCGCAGTAGTTTCAAGAAGCTTGCAGCCAGCCAGTGGGATGAAAAGCGGCTTTACACGAGGGAGCTCGCGCTCCTGGTCGACATGGAGCATTTCGACCATGTGTGGCACAGAGTCAGAGGTGTGGCGGGAATCCAGGACGTGGGTGTGGCGTGGGCAAGTGCTTCGGCGGACACCGAGTCAACTACATATGCGCCACTGACGCGAATCCTCTGAGCACATCTGCGAAAGTCCCAGGTTATCTATCATGATGGCAAACATCTGTCAATTCTAACAATGTATCTACGGTACACAGGAATAGCATCATATAATAGGAGTTTGCAAGTTCCAAAGCGCCTTTTGCGCCTTCAGCAGCCTATCCCTCTTGTGCTTCAGCTCCTCTCGACGCAACGCGATCACACTATCCTCTTTCACATATTCCGAGCATAGCCTGAAACCGTCTGGGCCGCCCACTCCCAAGGTCTCACGCAGGACCGCTACCACAGCCTGCTCGCGGTTGAGCCCGAGGATCAGCTCGTGATCGATTGCGTTGGGGACGTTGTCTGCGAAGCGCTTGTACGCCACTACAGTGAACCCCCGGACCGTTTAGGACGCATGGTCTGATACATAAAACGAAATGCTTACCTTGGAAGTACGCACGGACGCTCGCCATGATGCTGATCGCGGCCTCGCACGGGTCAGACGGCAGAACCTTCGGCAAGTCGGCAGGCTTGACTCCATGTATTCCGATCTCGCTGAAGCCTGCAGTGATTTTGCTAATGCTCTCAGCCAGAGACGAGTCCGAGTCAGGTGCAGCTTCATGCGACTTCAACTTCTGCAAGAGAGGCATGTTGCTATATTCTGGCCGCGAGCCCTTGTAGTGCGTCAGAAACTTTTCACGGTAGTCGCGATAGTAATGTTCGTTCCAAGTTCGTGGCCTCTGCTCGATCTCCAGAAGCCAATCAAGGCGCTCTTTTGCCACCTCCGAACAAGACGAGATGTGCTCTGTGAGAACAAGTCTTGGTGCCGCATACATTAGCGTCCTGCAATCGGGCGGAATGGGGAGGGCACCTACGTGACTTGACTGAGCAACAATGGATACTGCGCAAACTCCTCGTTGACGAACTCTTTGACCTTGCCATTGAGGACACTTTCAATCTTGTCAAAGAGCTGCAGCGTCGGTTCTCGCCACTTGCTGACTATGGCGTGAACATACTCCGCGATCACCTCGAAGGGGAAGAAATCTGGCAACTCGCGCGTCCTCGCCCTGAAAACAACGTCAACTTCAGGGTCGCTCAATAACCTTTGCCAAACGTACAGCGCAATTTGCTCCATGACTTCGTTGATATATATGGCCTGTTTTGCAGTGGGCGGGGTATACGGCATCTCCTCGTTCGCGAGGAAGTCCGGCGACACACCTGCCTCTGGTTCCGATCCATCAGCAGGTCTCTCATACGGCCTGAAGTCCGGTGCCGTTGAGCGGATCGCCTTCCGAAAATCCTGCTGGTTCGGCCGAATTAACTGTAGCAGGCCAGTCGGGCCTGGAGTTCCCTCGAGGTAGCTCGACAAGCCCTTGGAAAACCTGCCGATGAGCTTGTATACCTCGCCAACGGGGTCTTTGGATGGTTCTCCCGGCAGCTCCTTCAGCTGTGCCTCCGTCTGTTGCAAAGTTTTATAGATCGTGTCCCGGATCCCTGGGAGCCTGAATTCTGACTATCAATCGGTGTAGTGCAATACAAAAACATAAAACCCACTTTGTGGCGATCAAATCGGACAGGACGTCGCCGCATCGCTGCGTCAAGAGTTCCGTTCCGAGGTGCCTCTGGATGGACAGCGACTGCGCCGCCCATGGCTGGGTGGACAAGAAGAACTTCTTCTCGCTTTGCCGAGCCTCCTCCCAAGTGATGCCCATCCTCAGCTGCATCGTATCAGGCTGCTTGACCATGTACCAGCCGTGCTTCAGGCGTCGCTCGGGGTCTTCGTTCCTCAGAATCCGGAGCCACGTGTCCTCATCGCCTCTGTCGATCTTGTCAGGTTTCGTCAGAACCCCTGAGACAAACGGACGAGGTCAGGATGTGTTCACTAGGTGAGAATGTGAAGACGTACCGATAGTGCGCTCGTGCCGGGGATCAAACTTCGTTGCGAGCTGGTACGCGCCCTGGTTCATAAAGTCAGCTGTTTCGAAGAAAGTGAGTGTAGATCGCTTCATAGAGGGGGAAGAACTCACTCTCGCAGGCGATGGTCAAAAGGATGATGCAGTTATCCTTCGACACAAAGTCGGATGCGAGCTCCTTGATCAACTCAATGTCGCGCGCATCTTCACCGCTGCCAACGCTCGAAATGATACCTGGACCAGACGCATCAGAATCTCCTCTTCGCAATACATATTCATGTTAATTGCGCGCACCAGGGAGATCCACAAAAGACAAGTCAGGTACGTTTGGCCCGCTGATTTCGAGCACGATACAGTTCTTCGAGAACGTTAGCTCGGGCTTGCCAGCATCTTCCTCGTCTTCCTCGAGGAAGGACTCAGGGTTTTTGCTGGGATGCAGGATCGCACGTTGAGCGCGGCTGACCCTCTCCGCCACGTCATCCTTGTTGTAGATCGTGTCGCCGAATCCCTCGGTGCGCACCGGGATAGGCTCGCCATTGCCATTCGTCGAGAATCGAAGGGATACGGTACATTGCCAAGGATTGGACGATTGACGTAGACGACACTCAGTCGGGCACCTTAGGAGTCAGTGAGCATTGGAATGTGATTCACGACGGCGGAAATTATACCTGGTGCAGGTCCCACTGGCGCGCGGGAGCGTGATGCCCGAGGCGGACTCGATGAGCGAAGACTTTCCCGAGCTCTGTATGCCAAGCACCCCAATCATGGGGATCTCTATGTCCATCGTAACGCTAATGTCCGCGTAGAAAATCAGCTCGGCGTTGTGCGAGAGGACCACAAAAGATTACCCTGTATCATACAAACTGCTCGCAGTGTCGAGCATCGCTCTGCGCCTTGATGAGTATGACGAGTTTCCAAGCCCTGCGCCATCATCAGTGATGGCACGATCGCCATTGAGGACGCGAGGATCGGTAGCAAGCATTGTGTTAGTGCTAATATGACTAGAGGTTGAAAAGTGGACTTGACGAGGGTTGAAAGAACCATGGAGCTTGATCTGCCTTCTTATATGTCGGCCTGTTGGGTCGAACGAGGGCCTTGACACAACACGTTCAGGACACCGCGTGGACCACGCGGTGCATCCTAGGATGCTTTACGACGTATAACTGACTCGCAGTAAGTTAGTCCTGCCTTAGCAGACTTCGGAGTCCATACACATGGTAGAAGCCTTACCAATTCCCTTAATAACGAGCGTTACGTGCCATAGAAGCATCGTCGCGCGCCCACAACGGCTGAGAAGCTCTGGGGCTTGAACGAGGCGCATGTCCGGTTGCTTCAAGGCAGCGAGGTCCGTGAAAAGCTGTTTACATTGCTCGCGCTAGCACAGCCATCGTCTAGTCCACGCCTCAAGACAGTCGGGATTTTGTTCTTTTACGCCGCGAGCGTATTAGGTTGATGCGAATAAGCGAAATGCTGGGATGGCGGCGTCAAGCGCTCGCTGCCGTCGCCATCGCCATCATGACAGGACATGCGGCTTGCTTCGTTCTTTGAAGACTCGAGGGCGCCTCTGCGAGTGTATGCAGCATTGCTGACTCCCTAATTGGACTCACAGTGCGAGATTTCGAGATTCGAAGATGTTCTGGCCCGCTGCGCATGTCGGTATGCCGAGGCGTCAATATACGAAAGGAATGCGGTCGCCAAATACACCAGATTAGTTGCTCGAATTTGTACTATGTCGAGCCTCATAGCTGCTTTGCAACGTAGTGGAAGTAGTCGACATGCGTTTCACGTTCGATGAGTTCATCGCAACTTTAAGGGATCGCCGATTGATACCCAGAATCGAAGCGTCGACTCGGCAGTCTGAAGCATCGATTAGTAGACAGTAAACACCAAAATTGACTTTACTTGCCTGCTTATCTCTGTGTTCGTCTCGCAGAAAGGTCAACCTTCTTTCTGGTGTGAATTGGGAACAAAGATTGAATCAGTACAGTGCTCAAACACAAACCTTTGTTCAACATCCTGTGTGGCACAAAAAGTTTGGAAGAAAGTTGAGGTCTGCTCTAGTGTTTACGTCCAAGCTTGTTCTTCGTCAAGATGACAGTACTGTTACAGGCTTTTGTATGTGAAATAGTCGTTTGATGTTGTTGAGTGTATTATCACCGCCGCAGCGGAGTTTCAGTCATGTGTATCACAGCAGACCGTCGCCTATCTGCCTGCAACGGATATGCGGCGTCTGCACGGTAGCATCCCAAAAACAGCCACAGGACAGAGGGCGCACACACCAAGTCAGCATGCTAGCCGGACTGTATATGGTGCTGTATGTCTGCGCGAAAGCGTGCTCGACCCCGAGTGAGACCGTGTTGGTCAGGCTTTAAACCATCTTGTCGAAGTGCTGCACTCGACGGATGCGAAGGCAGTCACCAAAATCAACCTAGAAAGCAAAAGCTCAAGGTGGAGGCCGTGCATGTTCTCACAAACGGGCGAGAAAGGTAATTAAGTTGGCCAGGGCTGGAAATATCAAAAGCGAGCAGTAGACTGACTATCGTCTACAGCAATCGAGATCTGGTGTATTGTATACGAGGCTTGAGCCGATATCACAGATACCGTAAACAGTCTTGTGGCCGTGAAATAGGCTGCGTGTGATATGCGGATGTTCACGTTCATGGCTCGCTGGTACGAGACGATTCATTACAATACGACACAGATCCAGAAGGAAGGCTCACATGCGATCCCGCCAACTGCCTACAACATGCTCCAGTTCGCGGCGTTTCTCTTCTTCCGCTGTGTGCCGAGCTTCCTCGAGTCCCTGCAGTTCCACCCTGATTTTCTGTCTGCGTACTAACTGCCTGAATCTCAGGAGGTAATCGAACTCGTCAGGCTCGGTCTCTTCACAGTTTGGCTTAGGCGCTCGTTCACTTCTCTCGAATTTTCGTTGCCTTTTTCTCTCTTCTCTTGGCATCTCGTTTCGCCTTGCCTCCGTTACTACACGTAGCAGTCACCTCGCGCTGATTATAGCGGTCTTTCCAATGCGCGTTGACGAAGTCCACAAATTCCTTGTGAGAAAAGTACTTCATAATCACCGACGCGTACACCGCGTCGAAGAGGACGCGAGGAGGCCAGTCGTTTCGACCTTCCGGGATCCTGATGGGTTGATTATGCGGATGAGTCATGCCATATGCCGGGATGGAGAACTCGGGAGAAGGATCAAGGGTGCCACGGAAGTCGTGGAATACCCATTGGGGCTGATCTGCATCCCATTCAGGGTTCATGTCATTGGAGGACATCGCCAAGTTCGGTGTCTGCCAACATGATATTAGCCACGTATGGGGACACTACAACACATCATCTAACCACAAGGAAACCAATGTCTCTGCTTCCGCGCTGTCTGTGTAACGACATGTAAAGATATAGTCCGTTCCGGCAATCGTCGATATCGTCAATGTGGTCGGCATTGTCAGGATCGCGACCGCAATTTCTCGTCAATACATCTATGTACTGCACCAGCACGAATAAGCGGCATTTGAAAGCAGTGTAACGCGCCACAAACCTCGTCTCCTTTGTTATGGCTGATTAGGTGTGACGCTTCACATAATTCCGCGGGCATTCGAGTCACCACGCAAGTGGCCCCATCCCGCTCTCGAAGTTCGTCTTCGAATTCAGCTCTTCGCGTGCTGGTGGCGCCTGAAGTGACGTAGGCATTGGCAAGATCAGGATCGACGGAAAAAGCCCGTGCACGTTCTGCAGAGTCAATGAAAAAGTAGATATCCGTGTCTCCCGGAGTGAGCTCAGCATTGTAGTCGACCTCCTCTCCGTCTTTCCACTTCAGCATACCTGCGGCCCCGGCGACAGCACCCGTGATAAATCGAATCCACTTGTACGGTTTTCTGCAGAAGTTGGTGATGTGGGTCTTAGGAATCTGAAGGCATGGGAGTTGAATGCAACTTGACGAGAAGTTGGACTCGTCCGCGTCGCCTTGCGTAGTGTTCTCGTGCGAGAAGGGGGGAAAGATTTCAATCCATACCATGACTATTCCTTCCACTCGTGACTCTTTTGTAGTCATTCTCGAGTAACGTCTGAGAGAGGAAGGGGCGGTGAGCTAATGCTGCTCCCACAGTTACTAACTATGGCAACCGTGACTGACCAGCTACAAACACGTCCGTATATGGTATATGCCGAACCTCTAACCTATATATGACCTCAAACCAGTTACACAGGTTCGACGCTTACATAATCCGAAGCACGCTTTTCCGCTTTTAATGGACAGTGACAGAGGTCCTACCGCAAAGCCGGGTGGCGCGAGGTTCGGCATATACCATATACGGACGTGTTTGTAGCTGGTCAGTCACGGTTGCCGTAACTAACTGGCTGTTTTACGCGCCACTCTGCGTGACAGTCTCGGGTGTCACGCAGACTCGGAAGTGGCGGTGGCGCAGGACTGTCCGTGACCTCCATCATCAAAGAGTATTAAACATGGACAATGATCTCAAAGTACAAGGAAAACTTATGGTATGGCTTGAGATTTTTGCCCCATCTGCAAAGGAGAATTCTAAAGCAATACACGCGGACAACGAACCCAACTCATCGAGCTGTATTCGCTGCCTCAAGATCCCCAAGGCCCACATCACCAAGTTCTGTAGAAAACCATACAAGTGGATTCGTTTTGTAACGGGTTGTATCGCTGGTTCCACTGGCATGCTGTATTGGAAAGACGGAGAGGAGGTTGACTACGATGCTGACCTCACTCCAGGAGACACAAACGTTTGCTTCGTCATCGATCCTGCGGAACGCGAGCGAGCCTTCCCTCTCGATCCTGATCTCGCCAACGCCCACGTCACTACAGGTGCCACCAGCACGCGAAGGGCTGATTTCAGAGATAAACTTCGAGAACGGGATGGGGCCACTTGCGTGGTGACTCGAATGCCCGCGGAATTATGTGAAGCGTCACACCTAATCAGCCATAACAAAGGAGACGAGGTTTGTGGCGCGTTACACTGCTTTCAAATGCCGCTTATTCGTGCTGGTGCAGTACATAGATGTATTGACGAGAAATCGCGGTCGCGATCCTGACAATGCCGACCACATTGACGATATCGACGATTGCCGGAACGGACTATATCTTTACATGTCGTTACACAGACAGCTCGGAAGCAGAGGCATTGGTTTCCTTGTGGTTAGATGATGTGTTGTAGTGTCCCCATACGTGGCTAATATCATGTTGGCAGACACCGAACTTGGCGATGTCCTCCAATGACATGAACCCTGAATGGGATGCGGATCAGCCCAAATGTATATTTCACGACTTCCGTGGCACACTTGATCCTTCTCCTGCCTTCGCCCTCCCGGTATATCGCTTGAGTCACCCGCATAACCAACCCATCAGGGTCCCAGTAGGTCGAAACGACTGGCCTCCTCGCGTCCTCTTCGACGCGGTGTACACGTCGGTGATTATGAAGTACTTTTTTCACAAGGAATTTGTGGAGTTCGTCAACGCGCACTGGAAAGACCGCTACACTCAGAACGAGGCCATTCATACTCGTAGTGATAGAGACAAGGCGAACGAAGATGCCGCAAGCAAAAAATAAGAAAAAAGGAAGAAAGAGCTAGATTCGGACAGTGACGCACGAGGTGCTAAGCGAGGGCGCGACGACGACGAACCCGACGAGTTTGATCGTGTTATGATGGCCAGGAGTATGATGCGTAGGCCATATACAAGAGC
This sequence comes from Laetiporus sulphureus 93-53, assembly GCF_001632365.1. Taxonomy (NCBI): domain Eukaryota; kingdom Fungi; phylum Basidiomycota; class Agaricomycetes; order Polyporales; family Laetiporaceae; genus Laetiporus; species Laetiporus sulphureus. Next base: position 393,887 of record NW_024468539.1, read on the forward strand.
GGAACTCCAAGAACTCGATGAGGCTCATCGGAGAGCAGAACGAGAGAGATTCATGCAATTGAGGGATATTATAGAGCAATGGCGAGGCCAGAAGTACGTGTCGTCTTTAACCACTTAATTCAATATTGAATCTTCCTGGCTCTAGCATGTCCTAAACGTCATGCGACCGTCCGTTTGTGGAGGGGTCCAATGTTGCCTTCGGCGACATCCCACTTCTGAAAAAGGAAGATCACTCAGAGTCTGCGCAGATTCTTCATATCGTACTGCAGCTTTCCTGACCTCAAACGACATCTGTTATTGATACTCCACACCTTACGATGCGTATCCTACGCACGCATCATACATGGCCGCTTGCGTGCTACCGCATACACCACGATCCTCACTCTTACAGGCGTCCGCATACTCTGGATACACAGGTCATACTTGAACGTGGTGTGATGCAGTGACACGTAACGCATGGCATTATCGGCTTAGTTCAATCATACCCTTAGATATCATCATTCGTACTGGGCAGTATTCAAGTCGATGTCGGTGGTCGTCTCTCGCTATGGCTCGTGGGCTACATCGCACTGTGGCTTGCTCGTAGCTCGCAAGGACAGCGCTCGGTAAATGTTCCATATTTCTCAAAGCAACGCGCAGGCTTGCCCTCGTCCCATGCCCTGCAATCACTATGCATCGGGCGCAGGGCACGAGCATGCCAACCTTTCGACAACGCCACAGACACGTCGGTTGCCTCTCCATATTATCGTGACGACGGACGTCAAGCCTCACCTCAGATACTCCGAATAGAGTCTCAAGCCATTCAGCCCACTCATGCCAAGCATTTCCCACAGGACAGTGTCCACGACATGGTGGCAGCTGATCGCGGACTTACCGGGGTTAAAGGGGGAGACCTTCGGGAGGTCGAAGGGCTTGACTCCACGAATGCCGATCCCGTCGAAGCTTGCGGCGATTTTGCTGATGCTTTCTGCCAGAGACGAGCCCGGTGCAGGTAAGCCTTCATGCGGCCTGCACCTTGAATTTTGAAATTAAAAGCATGTCAGTGAGTAGAGTGTATCCTAAGATAGTTCGCGGAGTAGTATACCGGACTCTCAGCGACCCATGCGGCCAACTATAGCATGCTTCAGAGTTCCTACTGGGGTCGCCGATTGCCTGATCAACGACGCGCGCCCACCCGACTTGAGAATCCGAGAGGGTGTGATACTGCTACTATAAGATAGCAGCCGCGGCGCAAAGAGAAGGATACGCTCCACCTACTTTCACTATCCAGTCAACGCGCAGAGACAACTGGGTCCCCTATGTTTCTTCAGCGCCGTAGCTGCATCATTTGACGATTTGATGCCGGTGCCACCACCATCGTCGCCATGGCACGGCATGAGGCGTCGTTCGCGGTCCGAACTTCAAAGATTTGAGGGCGCCTTTGCGAGCGGATGCCGATTTTGTATTCAGACTGATGCGAAATTCAGATGGAAGAGGGATGGTCGCTGCGCATATCGATTTGTCGAATCAGATGCAGGATTCCAACAAGGTCGTGACTGAACTACCTAGCTCCTAACCTCGCCATAGAACAAAGAATGAGCTATTTTATAGTCTACCTACGGGAGACAATATTGTTGAACTGCATCAAACTGTTGCTGCTGTGAGCTCAAAAAAAGCAGCAAGAGAAGCCTGACCGTAGATACGTCACGCGATGGTTCAATGATTATGATGCAACAGCAATGCAGCGATTTGCCAGCAATCATCCAAAATCAGAACATCGAGATGGTTCGACGCAGGACACAATAGAAAACACGGTGATTGAATATGCTCAGGCAGAACGGGATACCCGATGGTGGGACTCACGGTAGTCATCGTTTGGCCTGCCCAGCGCTCACCACAGGAACACGTCCGTCATGATAATACAAACTCATCAGAGGGGTACAACAGTCAGCGACGAACGAAGGACACATATCCAATCAGAGGATAACAACGACGCTATTCATCGAAAAGCATATCAACCGTCCGAAATTAGTGATTAGAATCTATAAATACTCAACAACTCTGTCTCACTGGCTTCGGAGAAGTTACGGACCTCTACGCAACGTGACTGAGGAAGGACTCCTCTGTCTGGGAATAGGCAGGAGGCGGGTTCTCTTCCACGTCGACGTCAAGCTCTCGCTCGACGTATCCCTGAGTCGTGAGTTCCCCTGGCTTCAACTTCAACTTGTCCTTAGAAGGAAAACTAAATGTGGAGTGCGCGGAGAGGGACACCCGCGATGGCGAAAAATCCAACATCGACGCGCTATCCGGCTGAATTTCGGTGAACTCCCACCCGCCGTCAGACCGCCGGTGCGCGACGCGCATGTTCGCGCCAGGCGTATGCACTGCGAGTCGTAATGTTCAGCGGTGCCACTAGAAGGAAAACAGACTCTGCAACGCACTAAATCGCGGTGTATCTTCCTCTGGTGACCCAAAAGGCGTGACGCGGCACGCTGGATGGCTAAGTTCTAGGATCGTGCTCCGCCGGACTTCCTTGCGGGGCTCAGATGCAATAACATGAGGATTTCGGCGCCGGCGGTGCAGGACGATGCCAGATACTATGGTCAAAACGGCAATGAAGCCAATCGATACGCCTATGGCGATTCCGACAGCGTTAGGCATGGTGGCTTTTGGCTTGTACGAGGCAATTGTTCTAGCACGCTCCAGAAGCTATGAAAGTGCCTGTCTGCTCACCTAGTAAAAGAGTGTATGTATGAAACGAATGGCAGAAGGCAACGAGTGGAATGGACTCTGTCGGTCGGTTGGCTACACGGGCACATGTCGTAATTTGGCTGGATTAAGCGATGGCCGAATGATCTTCACGCGATGACCCTCCACATACCTCAGGTCAGTGCACCTTCGCGTTTTCCGGCTCGAGTTTTCCCGTGGTTAGGCTGTGCAATGCGTGGAGGATGTCGTGGGATGAGAAGGAACATTTCGCACAGGTGCCGCCAGTCAAACAGCTGCAGCGTGTGGGCAGCGCCCGATGTCGAAATCGGAACAAATCACACGTGACAATGTACGTTGCGAGGCGCAACAGTCCAGGCTTTCGTAACAACACTGATGCCACAGTTCCTATACCTTGCAAGACGGGCATGCTGAGAACATCTCAATTGAGCCGTGCCGCTCGTAGTGACTGTATGCGCAGTGGAGGATCGGCCGTGCGCGTGGGAAGACGTTGGCAGGGACCCGACGGAACGGTAAGCAATGAAGACCTTGATCACATCTGAGATCCATCAAATGCGACCACGTGCCTGTCCAGAATTTTGACCATTAACTTGAGCGCAAGTGGTCCCTTCAGCGTCGTCTGCTCATCCTACTGCTTTGAAAATCTTTCCGGTGCTCTTCTTTTGGATTTTTTTGAGCTATGGACCCACACGAGGAGGAGCGCCCTGTGAAGCGGTTCAAGGTACATCTCTGCGTATGCCATCAGGTCTTCAGATTTTGACACGACTTTGCAGCATCAATCCTACAAAGACACGCTGAGGGGGGTACACTTACCATCAGCACTCAATCAGAGCAAGTTTGACGATGTCATCGCCGACAATGACTCGCATTTCCACGAAGCACTAGATCATTGGCGCGAGCTCAACCTATCACCGGCATTCGTCAAGTTCGCGAGACACGCAGACCCACTATCGGCATCCATGCCCTTGTTGCTGCATAATTGCGAAGCGGTCATTGACTTGTGGTTAGAGGCATTGGACGGTGCGGACGATGAGGCGTTGAAAGCTCTCCTCGAGTGCGTATAGTCTCGGTCTGAATGTTCTCCAGTCCTGACAGAGATCCTACTGCAGTCTCTTCCAAAAGCTGTCCCATGATCTGAGGACAACCCTTGCACCAAAATACCCGACAGTTCTACTGCGCCTGACCCAACTCCTTCCCCGTTCGCTATCCGCCCCTACCCTCACAGCGCTCCTAGCTACCTTCTCCGCTCTCTTCAAATATGTGCTCATCCCTGCGGTCGATACAGAGCTCCTTGATCAGGCGTGGGCGGTTTTTCGTGAGACGCTACTCCGCTGTGACCCGGAGGTACAGCGGGCGACGGCCGAAGTGTGGGGTGCGGCTCTCCGTCGACTGAAGGCATCCACCCGGGAGCACTGTGTACGGCTTATTGCCGCGAGTGCGGAGAGTAGCCTCGCGGATGCATGTGTTTGGGTGTACGTATCTGCTTGCAAGGTAAGTTCTCATGCATGTATGCGTATGAGTTACATGATTGACCGCGACATCGCAGTCTGTATCGCAAACCCTGCATACATCAACTTCGAGCTTGTTCAGGCCCCTACTCTCGTACTACCTCGAGTGTGGAACGCCCGAGATGTCTTTGAAGCTGATCCGCCGCGTGATGACTGCACTCATCCATCATTGCAAGGATTCGGAACAGTTTTCTTCGGTCGCGGAAGTTGTGTTGGAACAATTCTTGCAATGTGCAAAGGCAGAATCTGGCGATGCAGATGAGGAACGTCTCCGGCGCATGCTCGAGGTAGCCGCAGTAGCATGCTCGGTCCGCCAGGGTTCCCGGATGACGCGTAAGTCTCTCCCCATTAATCCAGAACGCTTGCTCATCGCACACCCCAGACAAGCAGCTCCTAACCATGCTATCGGAGTTTGACAAAATACCTCTCACCGACGCCCTGCACTCTTCCGTGCTCAAATTCACCACCTCTATTTTGCTTGCGGGCGACATGGCGCTCTGGATGGCCAGCGGACGCAAGGTACTCGAGCGCACCTGGGAGCGGCCAGCGCTCGCGCTCGAGCTCTGCGGTGCGCTTTCCGACCTCGGCTGGGGCGGGTGGAAAATGGTTGCGCAGCCACATGTGATGAAGCACACCGCTGAGCTGCTGCAGAGCCACCCACACAGGACGCTGGAGTTGCTTGTTGCGCTGCATCGCGAGAAGCGATTGGTGGGAGTGGATGTCGTGTGGAAGCAGAGATTGCAGGAATGGGCAGATAGAACATTTGCGAGGTGGGAGCAGACGGAGGATAATGTGAGTGTGTGCTTGTATGCTTCAAATGTGATTGAGTAGATGAGTCTGAGCTTGCTTGCGCAGATTCTGTTGCTTCACGATGCGCTTTCATTGTCATCCTTGATGCCTACCTTATCGCCGATCCTCATCCGAGTGATCGATGCAACCCTGCAAAGTCCGAATCCCCTCCAGGAGTATGAGCAGTCGTTTGCAAACTCGGCATGGGTTCTTGGAGTGTGCATGCGGTCTCTCTCTATGCGGCAACCTGCAGAATGGTCGAATGACGTACCACTATCATCGTGGACTCAGGTGATTGTGGAAAAATGGAATTGGTCGGGAGTAGCCCTTGGTGGATTGGTCGCGCTCATTCGTACCAGGTATGTGTGTAATGCAGATACGTCTATAAAAATGACTAACAGATGGCTGGCAGCGACCCTACTTCTCATGCAATAACATTGGATGCCCTGTACATCCATCTTCGTGACTCGCTCCTTTCCCACTCCCATTCACTGCGTCTCAATGTTCTGCGACTATTAAATTCCTCGCTGGTCTCCTCGCCGGATGGCCCAGCCGAGGTGCTCAAACGTTCTATTCAAGCTGAAGAAGTGTCTCTGGATGTCCAGGGATCCCGTGAGCGTGTCCTCAGGATTGGAAGACTACAAATGGTCGTCAAGGATGGTGACGAATTGGGTGCTGAGATATGCTGCCGCTGGCTCATAGGTCACTACTATCCCTGATATGCTCGTTCTCCTGCAGTCATTCTAATGCGTTGTTCCTATTTAGCACAACTCAAGGTGAACTTGCAACCGCTATGGTCCGCCGCGGCGCAAGCCTTAGCTGCTCTATCTTCACGCTTCGGGGACTTAGTGTGGCACCTTTTGCTCCAAGAAGTCCAGGCCGCGACTCGCCTTCAAGTAGATGTAGTCGTCCCCGACTGGATAAAGGGGCGTTCCTTACTCGAAGAGGAGGACGACGTATGGGAGGATGAGCGGTCTTGGAGAGACCCGAGCGCACACAAGTTTCGTATCACTTCTGCCAGGTGGCTAAATGGCGACGCTACCAAGCGAGCTCTGATCCAGGTAGGTTTAACCTTCTGCATTCGTGCAGTTTTAGAAGTTGACCAAGCAAACAGGAGCAGAGCACAGAAGACCGGTTCGATCCAGCTACCTACGAGACTCAGGTACTTTCCACTGTATGCGAATGCTCCTCCTTAGCAGAGAAGCACAGCCGCGACTTGGTACCATACTTCCTATCTCTCGCAGGACCGGAAGTATCCTCGAGGCTCCCGCGGTACAAGCTCAGCATCTGGCTCACGCTCTTCTCGAAGTTCGTCAACCCAAAGGCTCTACGCTCCACCGAAACTCTACGATCAATATATGTCGCTCTCCTCTCGCATCCCGACCGCCCCCTGCAGCGGCTGGCACTTTCATGCTTGCTCACGTACAAGTCGCCACATCTAGCACCACATGAGGACACGCTCCGTGGGCTGTTGGATGACACGAAGTGGCGAGAAGACCTTACGCAATTGAGCATTGCTGAGATCGAGCAGGCTGACCGGGCGGAGTTGGTCGACGCGATCACTAGGCTGCTTTTTGGGATGATGTTGGAGAAACGCGGCAGGAGTCGCGGCGGTGACAAGCGCGCTGCTGTCCTGTCTGCCTTAGCAGGCTGTGCTGATGACGAACTATGCTTGCTGGTTGACTTGATGTTGCAACCGCTCACTCCCACCACTGAAGCCTCAGAGGAAGGATTGCATTTTACAATCCAGGCCATATCCGATGGCGTCACTGAGAAGCAGCAAATTGGCTTCCTCAACCTTCTTGGCGACGTTCTCAAGCACCTCGGGTCCCGCCTAACCCCTAAATGGCCTCAGCTCCTGCAGGCCGTCATCGACCTGCTCAGTAATGCCCAGCGCAGATTGGACTCTCGCAAATCCGAGACCAGTGACGATGTAGCAGAAGAAGAAGAGGAGGTCGAGGACGAGGCCGTCGTTGAAGGCTCCTTGAAGAGCACTCGGGCTATCCGACAGCTAGGCATCAAGCGCTTCGCTGACTTCTTCCGCTCTCCTGTGTCCTATGATTTCACGCCTTACATGTCGGAATCGTATCGTGCGTTCATCTCACCCAGGCTGGAGAAGCTGGACGCGGAGAACACGCAAGCGCCATCGGCGCTCCTGGAGCTGTTTCATGTGTGGACATTGCGTGCGGAGCACGCTAGATTCCTTGTGGCATATGACGATCGTACCCTGCCGAAGGTGTACGATTGTCTGATCGCAACGAACGTCAAGCCAGCGGTGATCTCGAGGGTCTTCGATATCGTCGAGCGGTTATTGGACCTCTCGTCAGAGCTCGAGGAGTTGCGGGACGCGATACTCAAGTCACATGTCCCTCATCTACTCACGAACATCTCTTTGCTAGTCGAGCGCAGCAAAGGGATCGCGGCGGTCTCTGACACTCTTGGTCGTCGTCAGATCACCATTCTTTCGCAGATCGCCCCCTACCTCACCGATGAGAAGCAGGCCAGTACTTTACTGGAATTGTTTTTCCCATTGTTGCGCAAGCCGCCGAAGCAAGTGCAAGAGAAGGTCAAGGCGGACCTGCTAACAATTATTTGTAGCCTCTTCCCTCTCATTCCTGATATCACGGATGCTAGCAGTCGCACGTTTGAGAAGACATTCGCTGCGCTCGCTCAACTCTTCCAGACACTCCGTTCTCGACAAGCGCGCTTATCTTTGCTAGCTGCGTTTCGTTGTCTAGCCAATCTAGAGCCAAGTGTCGCACAGCTGGCTGATCTCATGGAGTCTCTGAATGCCTACTCTACGAAGCGAATTGACGAGCCGGATTTCGATAGGAGGTTGACTGCGTTCAATAATCTGAACGAAACGCTGCACGGATCGTTGACGTCTAGGGAATGGCTGCCGATCCTGTATAACATGCTCAATTTCATCCAGGATCCTGAAGAACTGACTATTCGAAACAATGCTGCTCAAGCCATGAAACGCTTCATATCTGCTGTGGCCGCCGCACATGTCCCGGAACTCGAGGCTTTGTTCACGAAGACGCTATATCCTGGGCTCAAGAATGGCTTGCGATCAAGGAATGAAATGGTCCGATCAGAGATTCTGGGTGTCCTCTCGTACGCGATATCAATCTGCGGGCAAATTAGTGCCCTCCAAGAAATGCGGGGACTATTGGCCAATGGAGACGAGGAGGCGAACTTCTTCAACAACGTGCACCACGTTCAACTACATCGTCGTACCCGTGCGATCCATCGCTTGGCTGACTACTGCGATGAGGGTCATCTTCGAAGCACAACTCTTGCTGAGGTCTTCGTACCTCTGATAGGCAATTTCATAGTTGCTAAGGCGTCGATAGACCATACTCTTGTGAACGAGTCCATCACGGCTACCGGACGGATGGCGCGGCACCTCAACTGGGGAGCTTATTATGCCCTCACGCAGACTTATCTGAAACTATCTAGCGCTAAGGATGAGTCTGAGCGGGTATACGTCCGCGCGCTCGTAGCTATCCTGAACAATTTCCATTTCCAGATGGAAGAGGTTGTCCCTGACACAGCTGAGGAGCCGGAGAGGGGAGGAGACCATGAGGACACCGTTGTCGATGAGGAAACCGAATCCACATCGGTCAAGGTCAAGGACCAAATGATCTCGCGCATTGCAGATGCGGTCAACCATCGGCTCCTCCCAAGGCTCCTGCAACACTTAGAGAAGCGTGATGAAACTGAGGACGCTCTGAGGATACCGATCGCCGTGGGTGTCATCCAGGTCGCGAAGCATTTACCCCGGGAGACCCGCGAGCCACAGATAGCTAGGCTACTGACCGTCCTAAGTCAAATCTTCCGCAGCAAGTCTCAAGAGACGAGGGACCTCACTAGGGAGACTCTATGTCGTATAGCCGTGATTTTGGGGCCATCTTACTTGTCAACGGCTATCAAGGAGCTACGAGCCGCCTTGCTACGAGGTCCGCAACTTCACGTTTTGGCTTATGTGATCCACGCGCTCCTTGTGCATGTTACCAATGGAAGTCATGCTGCGCTATTCGACACGTTGGACAATTGCGTTAGTGATATCGCTCATGTCTCGGCTGAGGTCATCTTCGGCGAATCCGGAAAGGACGTCCAGGCAGAAGAGTTTAAAACCAAGATGCGAGAAGTTCGTGCGTCTACCGCGAAAGGTCTTGATTCGTTCATGATCATGGCGAAATTCATCACCCCTGCTAAGATAAGCAGCCTTCTTCTGCCGATACGAAACGTTTTAAAGGAGACCGAGTCTCTCAAAGTGCTCCAACAAGTCGACGAACTCTTGCGCAGGGTTTCCAACGGATTAAATGCCAACAAGCATCTTATTCCTACCGAGCTGCTGGCTCTGTGTCACACTATGATCAGTCAGAACGCTCGCTTCCTCAAGGAGGCTCCTCAAGTGCGGAAAAAAGGGAAAGGCGGCAAGCGCAATGATGCCATCGTACAGACAAAGCGAAAATTCGACTCTGAGATGGATCATTACGCCGTTAATTCCTTTAGGTCAGCTATTTTTCTGAATGTAAGTATGCTCAACTGATATCATGGACAGGTTCGTGAGCTTTGGGCTCGACTTGTTTATCACTGCGCATCGTCGCAGTCGTTTTGACTACGAGGATCCGAAAGTCATTGCTCGGCTAGAGCCGATGGTGGCAACAATTGGCAATACCTTGTATTCCGAACACATACAGGTGATAATCCCAGGCCTCAAGGCTGCGGCGGCCATAATCAAGTGCCCCCTCAAATCCATCGTTAAGTCTCTGCCTGTGTTCATTCGCCAAATGATAGATATTATCAAGCAAGCGGGAACGACAGAATCAGAAGCGGTGCAGATGGCGCTCAAGTCTCTCGCTACTATTCTTCGCGATCAATCAGATGCTCAAGTCAAAGAGAAGGATTTAGTATACCTTCTCGAGCTCTTGTCTCCCGACCTGGAAGAGCCATCTCGTCAAGCAGCTGTTTTCACCATGCTTCGCGCTATCGTGGCGAGGAAGTTCGTTGTTCCGGAGATCTACGACATCATGGACAAAATTACCGAAATCATGGTCACCAGCCAGTCTCCTCAAGCGCAGGAAGCATGCCGTGGCGTGCTGCTACAATTCCTCTTAGACTATCCCCAGGGCAGGGGCCGACTCCAGAAGCAGATGACTCTCCTCGCGAAGAACCTATCATATGTGCACGAAAGTGGTAGGAAGTCGGTGATGGAACTCCTGAGTGCTATCATCGCCAAATTCCAAGTAAACCTTATCCGCGAATACTCCGATTTGCTGTTCGTTGCGCTGGTCATGGTTGTCGCCAACGATGATTCGCCGAAGTGTCGCGAAATGGCTTCCGAATTGATCAAGAGCCTCTTCCTGCGGCTTGCGGATTTTCAGCGTAATGATCTCGTATCACATCTTCATGTCTGGGCCATCAAGTACACACAACCACAGCTCGCGCGCGTCTCACTCCAAATATCCGGCAACATCATCGATCTATTGCAAAAAGATATCTTTCCTCATGTGTCGTTCATCCTTGAAGATCTCAATGAGGCTCTTAGACATGGCGCACAACTGCTGGACTCGTTAGCTGAAGCGGACGGTGATGATGTCGCGGACGACGACTTGGAATGGCAGATTTCGTATCATGCGCTCATCGTATCTGGTAAACTATTGCGAGCGATCCCTGATCTGACTACTCAGCAAGGCAAAGTCAATTGGCCTGCTGTCATCGAGCATCTCGTCTTTCCGCATGCTTGGGTGCGTACTGCGTCCTGTCGTCTACTAGGCGTGCTATTTTCTTCGACTGCTGTCTCCGCCCCGCGGAATGATCTTCCAAGTAACTCCCCATTCTCGCGCTCCGGTATGGAGGAAGTAGCTTCCAAGCTTTGTATGCAGCTGCGCAGCCCAAACCTGGACGCAGCGCTTAGCCTGCAGATCGTGAAGAATCTGTTCTATGTTGGGAAGTGCTTCTGCGCAGTCGAGATGCTCTCCGTTCCGGAGACGGACACAAATGATGTCGCAGAGCAAGCGATCGTTGCCGATGAACACGAGGATGGACTGGAAGATCAGGAAGGGGGCGAAGTCGGTGTTAAGGACCGAAAACATCCACTTCCTTGGCTGTTCTCCAAGCTTTCCTTCCAAGTGAGGAATGCACATATTACACGAAGGAACAAGTCGTCCAGTACTGTAAGTGTCGACGCCACATGGACACATTCCTTGACGTTTACACAACGTCTCTTTAGGACAATTGGGTTCACCAACCTACATCTGTGTTAAAGTGGTTCGCGGCAATGGTATCATACATGGACTCCACGCAGACGGAGCGTTTCCTTGTACATATCCTCTCACCCGTCTATCGCATAATCGAAGACGACACCATCCGTGGCGCGCAGATGGGTGAGTGACGTTGCGCAATCTGCTCTGTTTTGATTCTAATGTACGGCCTCTAACCATTTCTGAAACGCCTCTCGTAGACGAATTGAAGACACTGGCCACCGAGCTCCAGGATCTCGTGCAAACCAAGGTTGGCACAACCAAGTTTGCGAACGTCTACAACAGCATTAGGCAAGGCGTGCTGGGTGTCCGGAGAGAACGGCGGAACGCGCGCGTGCTGCAGGTTCGTGCTCGAACTCGGCCAATCCGCTGTTTGACCTCACATTCGATCACTGCAGGTTACCACCAACCCAGAGGCTGCTGCAAAGAGGAAGATGCATCGGAACGTTCTGAAGAAGGAGAGCCGGAAGAGGAAGAACCAAGTGTTTGCGTAGGTTGCTCCTTGCATGGTACTTGGGATTATGGAACTGAAGTTTGCGCGACAGAGATGGCAAGCGTGGCAAAAGGCGAAGGGAGGATTGAGTGATCCAAGGGCCAAACAGTTTGCTTTGTTGTCCATTTCATTTTCGTGCCAATTGCTGGACGTAACTTATTATGTTGTTCGATACGTATGGATCCGGTCTCAACATTATCAAAGGGCTCTTATCTTGATCTCCACGCCGAATCTTCCTGTAAGCCACACAGCTGAGACGATGATCAATTGTATATTTCTTGATCAAAAGTACTCGGACAGCAGAAAGGTAGATAGTCGTGAATAATGCATCGTTCCTAGCAGCACAGAACTGCCGACGCGCTCAATAGATGGGAAAGCATCCGACCGCCGAGTCTCAAACCACTCGCGACTTGCGCAGTATGCAAATTGATCAGCTCCTACTAGCTAGCGTGGAGGCAACTGATCCAGAAAATTATCATACAGTCTTGTTTGGTATCGGCTTCCTATCACAGAAACACGCTCTCAGCCCAAATCCTGACTTTCTGCCAAAATAAGCGCATACGCATCGAATGACGTTGTGCTTATTGTTCAGTCATATCGAAACGTTTTGACATTTGTGAAGATTCGGGCGCCTACATGGTTCCGTCATAGGGATGAGCGATGCCGGTATAGCGAATAAGTCAAAGCACCGAACGAAGAGCCTCGATCGAAATCGCTCTGAATTGACGACGAATAGCCCCGCCGTGTACAATCTACTTCATAACCGGGACATGGAAAATAGCATCATTTACAAAGCCAAGAAGCACAAAGCGCAATGCAGCGGCGTACATTGTGCGGATCAAGAAAGGTCCATGGTCTGCTCTTCGTCTCCTGCGGGTGTCGGAGGAAAACACAGTTCGTTCTCCTCAATTGCCGCCTCATCGTCATCCTCGTTCCAGTCGCTCGTCGTCTCCCAGTCGTTCTCGAACTCAATGTCTAGCGTCAATTGGTCTTCATCTTCAAGGGGGAGAAAAGATGCGAGTGGTGGTGGCAAGAGTGTTTGAGGATTATGCGCGACGGGCTGGACCCAGCGGCGCTCTCGTAGGCGCTTGTGCCGCTCTCTGTCCTCCTCTATCCGCTTGAAGACCTCGGCGCGTGGAAGCGGGGCCGCACGGTTGGATGGGTCGGGATGAGCGTGGGAGTGGGTCTGTTGTTCCTGTTCGAGGGACGTGCGCCGTGAGTCGAGCGTTGCCATCACGTCATCAACCTTTTGCGGATCGAGCACACGTTTTGTACGCCAGCTCTCGAGGATCTAGCGAACTCCGTTAGCGCAAACTTGTGGAATGTGGCGCGGTTAACATACCTGCTTGGTGCTCATGAGATTCGGAAGACCTTGTCTACCCTCCGGGACGACGTAGTCGACAATTTTGCCCAAATCACGAGAAATATAGTCGAGGTAAAATGAGTTCTGGCTCCCGTCCTGGCCCGTCGACCCTGAGTGCGACTTCGCGAGAAGCGAGCTTTCACACAGCGAGTCGAGAAGATACAATATGTTTATACGATTGTTTATGGACCCCTTAAATGCGTTGAGATGTTAACATAGACCAGGAGAAACGGCACGTTACCTTCTGGCATTCCTCGACGATGCAATCCCAGAGGTCCTCTCCACAGCCAGAAAAGTACTTCAATGCATATCCGACAACCTTTTGAATGGACTGTTGAGAGCTGCATCGTGAGTCATTGAGGATCTGATGCATATATCAAGCAAGGCTGTACTGACGCATTCAGCTTTCTCAAAAGTGAGAGAAACTGCAGCCTGACTTCGAAAGGATCCATACGGAAACCTCGAGCCAGCAGCCGGCAGGAGATTTTTTGATAACAAATTGTCAAGTTAGACGGGGAAGCGCCACAAGATGGCGCTAGACGTTGCGCATAGACTGCAAGCCTGCGACTGCGGGAGGGAGAGGCCTTGACTCAGACGCCACAAAGTGTTTGTTTGCGAGTGTTACAATCCAAGGCCTTTGGTACATAATCATCAACAATTCGCCACCACAAAGGACTGCTTTTGACGCCCCCCGCTGCTGCGTATAATTGTGTCTCTACGGTCTTCATTCAATCCAGTATTTGGTCCAGCGGAACATAATCCTCATCGGACGTCATGCGTCGGCTCGTATGTCACTCTGTCATCTCTTACGAGCATTTTGGTGGAATAGACAAGCGCTCCCACCGTTCTCCTTGGCCCATAACTTGGAGTTATAATCTCGATGACTAATAGGTGGCACGCACCATAGACGTGGCGAGCCTCCGAATACGCTATACGCTAAAAGCTGGGGGTGGCGCTCGAGCGCCTTCGAAGGTTGATCCTTTCCTTGCGGGGAGCTCGGCGAAGGGCGCCGTCACATGTCACCTTATATACCTACGGCTAAATTTCACTGGCCTCGTTGCGTTGCTCTTTCATATGGCCATTCTTCCAACTGGTCTTGTAATTCGCAAAGGCGCAGCTTGGCTGCGCAACAATCTCTTATCGCTTTCACTCCAGACATCATATAATGCGACACCTTTAGCGATAACTGCTCCGCAGTTTACATCCTCCCGCCGTTGAATGTCCATCGCTACTACGGTGCCCACGAAAGGAGACGTTTCGAACGATATTGCTACTCCCCCGAGTGGAATTGGATTATCTGATCCCGTCTTGTCATCTGGGCGACGAAAGATGCTGGATCTTATAAACCGTCTCCACAGCATTGGGTACAGTCGTTGGTATGTTCAGCCTCGTTATGTGAACTAATCAGTGCATAAATTGCAGTGTCCAGCGGGATATCGACTTGCCTATGATCGCCGTTATCGGTTCGCAGAGCGTCGGCAAGTCCTCGCTCATCGAATCGATCTCTGGCATCACTCTGCCCAGGGCGAACGGCATCTGCACTAGGTAGCTCGATTTAAATGACTCTATATTGACGTTGACGCCTTGGGCTGGTTTCCAGATGCCCGATAGAGTGCAAGCTTTCATATTCCGCTGAGCCATGGCGATGCATTGTATCTCTACGTTTCATCACCGATGAGCTTGGCCAGCCCCTTGGTCAAGCTCGAAACGAGCAATTTGGCGATCCCATTTATGACAAGGCTCAGGTCGAGGAGAGAATCAGGCGTGCACAGCGTGCTGTCTTGAATCCTAGCATGGACGCCAAAACGTTCTCACTGGGTTTTTGCAATGGCCCACAACATGGTGAACTGTCTTTCTCAATGAACTGCGTATCACTGCAGATCAGCGGCCACGACGTCGCCGATCTGTCGTTCTGCGACCTCCCAGGTACTGTCATCGCATCGTCAATATCTTCACATTCTCAGACTGCAATCATAGGACTCATTTCCAGTGTTGGAAAGGGCAGCAGTGTGACAGATATAGCCCTGGTGAAGAATCTGGTCACTACATACATATCGAAACAGAGCTGCATAATCCTTCTGACTGTCGCATGCGAAAGTACGCGAGTCATTTCGATACAATTGCTTATTCTGATGACGCTTCTTTCTAGTGGACTTCGAGAAACAAGATGCTCACCACTTGGCGAAGATACACGACCCGGATGGCAGGCGTATCATCGGTGAGTGGCTGAGTCGCCTCTGTATGTGCATAAGTGATGATCGTTCGCCTATAGGGGTTTTAACAAAGCCCGACGGGATTCCTCTTGGCGAGGAAGGCCGATGGATGCGATTCATCAAGAATGAGTACGAGGTTCTAGACAATGGTTGGTTTACCGTGAAACAGCCGGATTCGCGGGCTCTCACCAATGGCGTCACCTGGGCTGAGGCGCGTCAGCAAGAACGCGACTATTTCCTAACCACCCAACCTTGGTCTGACCTGGACACCGAGTATCTGCAACGTCTAGGCACGAGTAACTTGACAGACTGCCTGAGCACTATTCTTTCCGATCTCATTGCGAAGCGGTAGTGTCTATGTGTTCTTACCAAGCATCGCATGCGAGGCTGACATACATGGAAAAGACTCCCAGAATTGCAGCATGAGCTGCAGAGGCTTTTGCAA
Organism: Laetiporus sulphureus 93-53; assembly: GCF_001632365.1. Lineage (NCBI taxonomy): Eukaryota > Fungi > Basidiomycota > Agaricomycetes > Polyporales > Laetiporaceae > Laetiporus > Laetiporus sulphureus. Next base: position 409,676 of record NW_024468539.1, read on the forward strand.
AATACCGAGGATGCCTTGCGCCAACTACCAAGCCCACCTTCGAATGACTCGCTTGCGGAAGTCCTGCGCCTGATATCTGACTTTGCGCGCGAACTCTCTCTGCATATGCGAGGCATGTCGGAGAGACAGGCCTTCTTCAAATCATCAGACCATTGAAGGGTCAGTTCAAGAAAGCTATCAGAGCAACCGCTCCGGATTTCAGACCATACGAAAGCTCTGGGGACACCGATCAATCAGCAGTCTCCGTTCTGAACAGCAAACCGGGATCGCGGACGCCTTACCTCCAACCTGACTTTCTATCAAATGAGGAGCCCAACGAGGGGCCACCGAGCGACGCTAAGAACGCAATATACATCGATCAGGTGATGCATCGCGCCCAACAGTGCATATCTCAAGTATTTAGATCGACTGCGCAGGGGCTGATCTGATGTATGTTCCACAGAGCCATCACGAGAGAGCTGCCTGACCATTACCCGTTCGTTGTCTCATTAGAACATATCAATGCCGTCACCGCGAAATGGAACATGCCGACGAGGAACCTCTTTGATTCCGTTGAAAAGGAATTGACACAATATACCGAGAAACTGATCTAGCAGCACTTCAGCAAGTTCTCGCAGGGCGGTCTGCAGCAGCACGTCACGTCAGTTTATTTTATTTTATTTGCTATCGATTGCTTGAGAATAACCGAGTTACAGCGATGTCGTGAATGACCACATTAAGAAATGTTGCGAATGTACGATTGACAAGATTATGTGGTTGCTCGCACTGGAACAGCAGCCCGCCACGCTGAACGGGCGTTATTACTCGGATTATAGAGACAAATTTCTCGCCCACTACAGAGAATACCGCGAGATAGACAGTAATGGGCCTCTCGTTTCCAAACTACAGGCATACAAAGAAAATAATAAAGAGAGCCCAAGTGACACAACAAGTTTTACGAATGACACGCATTTGGTCGGTTAAATGATCTTGGTATACACGGCATCAAGTCAACAGTTTGTCAGATGCTGCTTCCACCTGACCCTTATGACCCGGCGCTGAACATCATGGCGTCCGTGCACGCCTACTTTCAGGGTGCGTTTCTACTCTTCTTCAATACCTACGTGGTCTCACCTGGACGACAGTGGCATACAAGCGCTTCGTGGACTACGTCCCGATGGCAATCGATCACGAGCTCGTCCTCGGATTGGATCGTGACGGCCGACTAGAAAGCATTTTGCTCAAAGAGCTCGGCATCACGGGTCCAGAGGGCACGCGACGGTGCAAAGAATACCTGCAAGAACCACATAGCGTCGTGATGCGCAGGCAGGAGCTACGAAAGCGGTGGGAACGGCTCAATTCGGCGAATAAAGAGTTGGTGGAGCTTTGGCTGTGAGTTTCAGCGTGTATAGGAAGCGCGAAGTTGGTTTGGAATATAGGTTGTATCTATCCCCGATCCTTGCTTGCGTCATCTGAAATCATGGAGTCGCGACCGTCGGTCTGCAACTCCGCGTCTTCGAGCTTTGAATTGCCTGCTCGTGTCGCAGGGCGGTATCAAGCTTGAGCTTGAGCTTGAAGTCTGGCTCTGCCGCCGCCGTGTCTGCTAGCCGCGGTCGTCTGGGTAATCATTAGAACGTGGCTGCTATTGTAATAACAGTCGGAGTACCCTAGCCATATCTCATAAGGGCCTCGCCAGAGCGATTAGTTCCATAATAATATGCGCAAGGAACCCGCGAAGAAGACTGTGAGGGGGGGGGCCGATCTGATGCATGTTCCACAGGGCCATCACGAGAAAGCTGCCTGACCATTACCCGTTCGTTGTCTCGTTAGAATATATCACTGCCGTCGCGCTTCAGGACCTGTACACGGAACTCTGCTTGAGATTCTAGATACAGCATTACTCGATGGCCATAGAATACATCTTCCGTGAGCTTCATGTCAGTGTCCACGCAACGTAGGCATCCTCGCGCTCACAGCTGGGCGGACGGCTGAGACCGCGGCTCTGAGACATCTCGAACCTCTTCTTCGTCCTCTTCGTGCTCCTCTGCCGCTTCCTCGGTCTGGGCCACCGGCGATTCCCCAGCTGCAGCATTCAGTTGGGCGGCCATCAAAACGCGAAACCGTGAGTCCGGGTTGTTGATCTGTGTGCACGTCATGCCCAGTCAGTTACGAGAGACTGCAACGCCGTAGAAGCACTGACCAGCTGTCGGTACGTGCCCATCTCCGTGACATGGCCCTCTGCAGCGTCGCGTCAGCCATCACTCATCGCGGTACGAAGCACCGCGCACGTACCTTCGAGGACCACAATTTTCTCCGCGCGCGCGATAGTCGACAGCCGGTGCGCAACAATCAGGCACGTCGTTTGTCTTGAGCGGAGGATCTTATCAATCGCATCGTTGACCTGCAATGTGTCATCAGAATCGCTAAACTTTGCGCAGTACGAAGGACACTTTCCCGATGCTCGGACGTTGCGTCCAGCGAGCTCGTCGCCTCGTCCAGTGCGAGGATCGCGGGTTTCTTCAGCAGGGCCCGTGCGATCGCCAGCCGCTGCCGCTGGCCGCCACTGAGGCTCAGGCGGCCAACTGCCGTATGTTCAACATTGAGCATATCAGTGGTTGACAAAGTAGATGGCGGGATCACGCACTCTCGGTGTCGAACCCATCCGGCATGCCCCATACGAACTCGCAGTTAGCTTCGCGCGCCGCAGCCTCGATCTGCTCGCGCGTGGCTGTGTCGTTGCCGTAAGCAATGTTTGAAGCGATGGTACCTGTGAAGAGCACAGGATCCTGCGGCACCACGCCGATTATGCTTCGCCACGACGAGGGTTTGAACTCCCGGATGTCTACCCGATATCGTCCGTCAGGAGCTGCCCGCAGATCCATTAGCAAGCGGCGCACCTTGTCCGTCAAACGTCACTTTGCCCTTCACCGGATCGTAGTATCGCATGAGCAGCGCGTTGATCGACGACTTTCCGCTCCCGCTCCGGCCGCTAGGGCATCACAGGCACAGATTCATCTCACCATGAGTCAGCAGTCAACATCGCGCACTCACACGATCGCAACGCTCTCCCCGACCGATATCTCTAGGTCTAGGTCCTTGAGGATCTGCACGCCCGGCCGGGTCGGATACTGAAACGAGATGCCTTCGAAGCGCACGGGCCCACGCCGCGCCGGGTCGACGTCAAGCCCGACGTCAGGCGGGATCGCAGGCGCGCGGTCGAGCAGCTCGAAGATGCGCTCGCCGGCGCCGACGCCACGCATGATGGAAGCCTACGTGATGCATGAGCTTCAGCGGAGGCGGGCTCGGATGAAGGTACATACGAAGAAGGACCTGGGGATGGTGTACATCAGTGCGGAGTTGTATGGAGGGAATGAGGACTGGTTACGTTAGCATCTGCAGACCACTCCCGACGTAGACCGTGTATAGTAGCAAGCTGGTCAGGTCCCCGACCGATATCGTTCCCTGAGAGACCAGGGTGCCACCTGTTGCCAACAGCAGGTTACAAATGCGCTAATGGTGCTAGCTGCGTGCCTATACACTGACCGTATGCAAGCAACCCCAGCAGCGTGACGTTCCCGCTCCAGCCTGTGCTGCCAAAGAAGATCCCGCTCGCAATCGCCTCTTTGCGCGCGAGCGCGAGGACCTTGTCTACCCGTGTGTGAAACTTTTCATGCTCTTGCGGGACAGCGTTGAAAGCTTGCACGGTCCGTAGGGCGGAAAGCGACTCTTGGGCGACCTGTAGGTGTGCAAATGAGGGACGCGTCAATGTTTGCGGGATGCATGCAGCTTGCATTCACATACCTTCGTCATCTCGCCAAGTGCCTCCTGTGTCCTGGTCGACAGCTTCTTGATGTATCTTCCGTAGAACACCTACGCCGCAACGAGGCTCACATGAGCCAACCCACTTCCTCCGATTGGTTCAAAAGCGCGAGAGCTGTACTTACGACACCGAGCGAGACGGGAGGGACGATTGTGAGCATGAGCAGCGTCAGCTGTGGCGAGATGTAGAACATCGCACCCACTGCAGTCCTTCAGTAGTGAATCTGTGATGCGTAAAGCGGGAGGACATACATCCGGCTGAGGACATGATCACCGAGCGAAGGCCATCCGAGAGGTTCTGCGTCAGGCTAAGTTATGAGTTCAGCCGCTTTCTGCGGTGAGTGTGAGGGCAAGGGATAAGAAGCACGACGAGCATGCGTTCATACACAACGAGATGCAAGTTTTTTTTGGACAAGATGAGTATATGCGCATTGTCTGGCATGTACAAGACGGTCTGATACGGCAATAATGGTAACGCACCTTTCACCGACAATACTCGAGTCCACACTGAGCCGGCTTAGAACGTCGCCCTCGCCGCGCTCCACATACTCGACTTCCTGTTTCAAGGAAGCAACATACATACGCTCACGCAGACGAGCGACGATCCGTTGACCTATGTGCACGATTGACACGTCTTACACCGCACACTGCACGCGAACTCCCGGACGTACCTGATATTCGCATGAGCATGGCGCGACCTGCGTTCGCAGCCGCTCCAACCGTAAACAGCAAAAGCAACAATACCGACGCTTGACCCAGACTGAGTCCCAGAGGAATTTGCTGTAGTGCTGATATATATTCCGAATATTGATCGAGTTATTGACCACGCACCGGCTGAGAGGACGTGAAGAAGTCGATCAGCTTCCCGATCGTGAAGGGGATGCTCATAGACACAGTGGACGAGATGACCAGCAGCCCTACGGAGATCGTCAGAGGCTTTGCCTCGGGCCTCGCGAGCGCAGCGATCTTGCGGAAGGATGAGGTGGCCTTCTGTGTCTTTGCAAGCGAGGGTGGGAGGATTTTGGAGATGACAGACGGCTTCGGGGTTGGCGGTTCTGTTGCAACGGGCTTTGCAGATGGTATAGGAGGGAGATTTGATGGTGGTGGTGTGGATGGTGAGTCAGTAGCGAGTCGCCGATGCGAGTGCACTTGTGCTCGGAGGCGGAATTGATGCCATGTCGGTATTGGCCTCGTCAACGAAGGTCTGACGGCGCATACCGTCACCCTCGTCCTGAGGAGACCGAGCATAGAGGTATAGAAACCACCTTCCTATGACCAGCCGATGGAATGCAAGCAGAGTGGTATCCTCGTATGCGGCAAGCTATAATTCTCGGTCTCGGGCTTCAGCTTTCGGACGACGCTGAGGTAAGTCACGTGACACAGTACGTATTTGGGTAGGCCACTGGGCTCCTGCCGCTCCCTCGCTCCTCACCGACGTCGCCACAAAAACAGCATTCTGTACCAGCAGCTGGTCATAGGCATTTGGGGAGAATATGCCATTGAATATACCAGGCATCCTCGCCCCATTCCAACTTCTGATATATCCAAGGCTCATCGTCCCGCAGCTCGTGATAAAAGGTCAGAAGAAAGCCGGTTTCAGTTTGTGAAGGAGCTTATGCGCCTGCAATGTGTAGAAAGACATTCGCCAGCTCGACTTCCCTGAGCTCTACCGTGCAGGATACCGAGGAGCGGTGTTTGACAAGGACAACTGCCTGGTGCGTTTCCGTGGAGCAATCTCTCGTGCCTTTCTCATCTCCAGCAGACTCTACCACACCAAGATACCCTTGTGCCCGAACTCAAGGAAGCATGGGAGGAGTGCAAACAGACATTCGGGAGGGATAATGTCTTGATCGTCAGCAACTCCGCAGGTTCGCGACTCGACGGCGGCGAGATCGAGGTACGTCTACCATTCTCCCCTCATCTAATTATCGCGATGCCCACGACCCGACCCACAGGCAGAGTCCGTCTCTTACCACCTCAACGCGCCCGTCCTGCGACATCTCGCCTACAAGCCGTCCTACTCATGCATCGCCGCCATCCGCGCCTACTTCAGCTCGCTCCCCACGCCTGTGCCCGACGAGCAGCTCATCGTCGTCGGCGACCGTCTCCTAACCGACGTCATCATGGCGAACCGCATGGCGCGTCAGCGGCCCGCGCAGCGTCCCCCGCACGCGAGCAAGGAGCGCGACACGTTGGCAAGCGAGCAGGGCGTGCGCCAGGCGGGCGTCTCGGAGACCGTAATGCAACGTGTGGGTCCGCTGACGGTGTGGACGGACGGCGTATGGGAGCGTGACAGTCCTATTTTTCGCGTAGTCGAGAGGAGGATGCTGAAGGCGGTCGAGCGGTGGTGGGTCAGCGGGGACGGGATTGTGCCGGGTGTGCAGAACGTGCAGCGGTTCATGAGGAATATCCCGCAGGAGGTTCCGTTGAAGGAGGAGGCACTCTGGCTGCGAGCTTGGAATAGTTTCCGCAGGTCATAGGGCGGATAAATGTCACCAAAACGAAGCAATTTCATGTCACCACTCACTGGATGTGGAACTCGACACTTGCAGGCTATCATTGACAGCTGTCTCCTATATGGAGAGACGCTGGTAATGCTAAACAGCCGTTTAATGCCTCATAGACACGGCAAAATAGCGGTAGCAAGTTGTAACGGAACGGGATATACCAAAAGGCCCACAGGCCGGTGAGCTGTTAAAAGACGCCAATGCTGTCGATGGGAGGGATGCGGCAGACGCCCACTGCAAGTCCACAAGCTAGCCAATTCGCCTGTTATCAGCAAGCTATATTATTGTATGTCATCGTCCCTCAAACGCTAAATGAGCTGTGGACGACGGCTTATGGGGACATGTAGGTCCGCAGGTGTCAAGTTGGTAATGATCAAGAATAGAATCGTACATCCGGTCTGACCAATATATAGGTACGAAAACGATCTAATCCGAACGGAAACGTATATGCCCCAGCAACATGCACCTCGCACGATCTAAAGACGTGCACGAACCGCAGGCACACGCAGCGCCTTCGCCCGCTCCCTCAACATCCTCCGCAAAATCTTCCCGCTCGGGTTCTTCGGAATCGCCTCAATGAACACGATCCCACCCGCGAGCCACTTGTAATGCGTCTTCGCATCCGCGACGTGCTTCACCCACCCAATTCAGCAACATTCACCGCAGAGGGAGCTCTTAGCGTACCTTGAATATACTCGCCTGTACTTCCGTGGCGAAGGCCGCATCCGCCTGCACCCTTGCCGCGATCTTGGGCTGCAGCACGACGAATGCAAGCGGGAGCTCCCCCGCGAACGCGTCCGGCACGCCGATCACGCCCACGTCCGCAACGTGTGCGTGCCCGAGCAGGTGGCCCTCCAGCTCCGCCGGCGCGACCTGGAACCCCTTCACCTTGATCAGCTCCTACAATCTCGCGCGTCAGGTGTGACGAGCAGGGCAACGCGGGATGGGCGCACCTTAATGCGATCCGTGATGAAGACATCGCCGTTCTCCTTGAAGACCACCTCATCGCCGGTCCGGAACCATCTGATTCGCAGAGGGGATCAGCGGACATCGTCGATGTGCGGCAAAATGAGGACCCTCACCCATCCGGGGAGAACGCCTCCTTCGTACTGCCACGAATCAGCCACAGCCCGTATGGGGTTCCGCCAAAGCACTTACGCTTCTTCATTGCGATAGTACCCAAGGACGACCTGCCCGCCCTTGACGTACAGCTCGCCAGGTTCCCCGACGCCCGCAAGGCTACCATCTGACTTCACAACCTTCGCCTGCGTACCAGAGATGAGCTGGCCTGCGCTCCCTGGCGTGCCGACCTTCTGAGATATGGGCCACTGCATACATACGTCAGTACAGTACAGGTGGTCACCGAGCGACATACGCACCAACGTCACCGCCGCACATGTCTCCGTCAGACCTGCACTGCGTGAGACACATCGAGAATCATTGTGACAAGATACGTACCGTAGCCCTGGCCGAGCTGGATGTCCGGAAACACCTCCAGAAACTGCGCCGTCAACTCCGCAGTCAGCGGCGCCGCGGCGACGATGCAGAAGCGCACGCTAGAGAGGTCGTACTTCTTTGTGGCCGGGCTCTGTGAAAGCCGATCAGCTCTGGGTTATTCCAGCTTGATGTTTGTTCATGACGAACCTTGCAGAATAGAAGGACCTGTGGAGGAACGAGGCTGAGGGAGATAATTGTGAGTCAGGGACGGACAGAGGAGGCGAATAGCCGCTCACAATAGATGTGTGATACGGAGACGCTCGATGCTCCTCAGCAGGCCCTCGTGGCTGTATTTCTGGACGATGACGACGGACATCTACGCACAAGTAGATATATTCTGAATCTACTTTCGATAGCTGACGGGCAAAACGTACCCCAGAGTAGAGACAGAAATGTAGCTTCGAAAGAGTCAGCGACGTCGAAGCTTAAATGACTGCTTTACGTACATTAGAGACTATACCGTAGATGTCTGAGTACAATATCAGCACCTGCCTGCAGCATTTTTCACAGCGACACGCACGGTACAACGGGAGCACTGGAAAAGGTCTCAGCATATCCCGCAATGTGAACTTAGACGTACGCACCGGCAGCACACTTGTCCCCTGGCCGGAACCTCTGCTCGTCCCAAGGTATAGAGTTGTCGCCCAAGCGGAGGTGAGTCGCGCACTGCATTACATTGCAGATGATATTGTAATGAGACACTGCCACCGCCTATCCAAGCCACTCGTCAACCACAATCCGCGATACCTCGTTTGACATACAGGACCGACCTTCGGCTTGCCTGTGGTCCCGGACGAGAAGCACAGCACGGCGATCTTCTCCCTCGCCTCCCCTGGGGCCATCGTGTACTCAACGATCGGCGGCAGCAAGCCGCCATGGCTGATGAGAGCATTCATCGACTGGTACTGGCCATCACGCTCGCCAAAGACAAGCACGCGGGAGGGCGGGAGGCCGACAGAGGATGCTGCGTCGAGCGCAGTGGTGAGGTTGTCTGCATGCGCGATGAGCAAGGAGGGCTGTGCGATCTGGAGGTGGTAGACTTCCAAAAAGTCAGCTATCGGTGATTGGTATGCTTGTGCGTTATGGCGGGCTCACCCAGCTCGGAGGATGTCAAGGCAGGGCTTATCAACCTGCGTGTGATTCATATGGTAACCTGGACTAAAAGACACAAGATGGAGTACATACGCAGCAATGGCGCCTAATCTGTGCGCCGCCCAAATCGCGATGGGATAGTCTGTATCGATTGTAAGGGAAATTCGCATCCTTGTGGCGGCACAACATACCGATATGATTCGGTGAACAGAGTGCGACTGGTGGATTTGCAAGTTAACGCGTGCATACAAAGGGTCTGCTATGAATGGACGCACCGACATCATCTTTGCCTGTTCAGCACCAACGGGATGGTCAACGGGCGACTATACGTCAGCAGGGATACCAACGCAATTGCTGGATCGAACGCACCTATCCCCCACTTTGCGTTCAAAGTCCTCGCAAACGCATCCGTCCGTGTCCGCACCTTCACCACTCTACTGATCAGCATGACACTCTCCAGTTGGTCTTGCAACGTACCTCCTCCAAAAACAGCTCCCGGCCAATCTCCTCTTCAATAAGACATGGCGTTCCAGTCGGCCTTGTCGGCCTCAGTCTATGTTGCACATCGTCCAAAATGAACTGCGGCAGCGTCACATCGTCCAGCGGAGGCACGAATTGCGCAGGAGCGGGCGACTCGAAGATGGTCATTGTCTGCGTTGGTCTAGCGATGGCTGCGTACGTACCTTGTGCCCGTGTTATACCGGATGTACCATGGGCAGATGGGAAGGGATTAATTCCGTTGGCGCGAATGGAGATAATTAGCAGCGCGTCCCGCGTTCAATCCAGCCGATCTATCCGGGCGTAGCTAGCTTGATTAGTCGTGCCACTGCACATCTGAAATGTTCAGATGTGGTTTCGAGCCGTCAGATGAAGGCGAGTCGACGCGACACGATGGGCACTTCGGATGGCGATTAATGGCTTTCATGGTACTTGATGTCGCCTTGTAGTCAATGAAGGCTTTGTGGCGAGCAATTAAGTATTTATTGTACCATCAGAGCGCAAGACAGGGCCCGTCCTTGAAGCGAAGCACAGAGCACGCCAGAGACTTGCAATCGAAATTTACGGCACAGATTCAAACAGCTCAAGTCGCCAGGATAGCAGTGACTTGCTCGGAGCGCCCACGCGTCTTCGCGTCCGTGTCACATCAAACGCGCTTGTCACAAGTCAGTCATAACGCGTAACGTCACGCTCGTACCCTACCTCACGCCTCTGGGAGGATCTGATCTAGAGGAGGTCCTGGTCCTGCACTCCGGAGGGAACCCAGTCATGCCGCACTGTTCTCAAAAGCTGTTGCTTGCTGATCCCTGGCTAGCAAATTCTCTGGCCACCCTTCCTGCTCGGTCTCCGTGCCATACTGGGATAACTCAAAGGGTGCCATTCGAAAGCATAGGCCTGCAAGTTTCCGGAGAACCAGCACCAACGGAGGTATCGCTGCACCAAACGGCTCGCGTTTTCGACAAAAACCAATCAGTATCACTGATGTTGCGATTGGCCGGGCACGTTGGCCGGTGCGGACCCACGTGGGGTGCCACGTATCGCGCTGATATCGCGCGCAAATTTCTCTGAACGCGTCTCCTGCTTTCATACCGTTCTGTCGACGTCTGGCACGTCGTAGCCTGCAATGGGACCGTCGTGTCCACCATCGTCTAATCCTACCTCTTGACTTTGGGACCGCATCTCAAGATTGCATGCAGTAACCTGCGTCGTGTCACCGACCAGGGTCAAGCTCGTCGCGATGTATGCAGTGCCACAGATCGACTGCCTTTGCATTTTGTGCAGCCAGCTTCAAGTTGCGCTGTCGAGGGCGCTGTCAGATATGCGCATTCTCCGTCACTGATGGACAGAATGCTCGAGCTCTGCCATTACTGTAGGTCAATCATTCCATCGTCAAATTTTTGGGGGCGCTGATATACAAGATCCTTTGTGTCGTAGAGAATTTTAAAACTACAGTAGCTGCTCCTCCGCCATCTACAACTGTCAGGACGCTTGATCTGCTGCCTTCACCCCTTACTTGGACAAGTTACGTGCACGTCGTGTCTGGCATAGAGCGATCAATGGGAACATCGGATGACTTCCTCCGATGGTGGAATAACGGTTGCGGGTGTTGTGGTTGAGGCCGGGAAGAGATGAGGTAGGAGTGGGCGTCTGGTAAGTGCGGATTTCGTCTAATTGCGTTCATGGAGCGTGTCACACGGGCGCGTGTTGAGATCCGTCGATTCATTCTTGATGATCTGCTTTTGATTAGCTTGTGAGTACCTCGCGCGTTATTCGCACTGGCATAAACTTACCCTTGGTCAATTATATCTTCATAGATGCAGCAAGCACTCAAAACCTGCGTCCGCCGAGCGGCGTCTGTTCGGCGCCTCGTTATCCAACTGATTCCGAAACTATTACCTAGGGTACTGACCATCGCATGGTAAATCGCAGGCTCGTTCAGGTGCACGTTTTGAAGCCGCATCGCAAGGTCATCTTCATCTTGAGATTCGTCAAACTCGTCGTCCGCATCCTCGGAACCCTCTGACCATGTCGCTTCGCCGACGACCTCCTCCTGCATAACATGCTCCGTTGCATCGGAGTGCGTCACGGTTCCTCGCACCCATGCCCTGGCGCGCTCCAGCTGCACCTGCGTAAACGGTTCGACAGGCGACGAGCTCACTTCAGGCTCGATTCTTTCTGCCATCGGGTGGTTGCGAGCGAGTCGGCGTGCGTAGGCACTGCCTGCGGGATGCTGAGCCTGAGAGGAGGTATTCTGGGCTTGCGCTGCATAGGATGCCATGTGAGAAGGTACGTATGGTGGGCCATGGGAGTATACATAGCGCTGCGAGCTGTCGGTCTGGCTGAATCCACCGGCTCCTACGCCTGCATTCATAGCACTGTCCGTCGTATTCATTCGGTAGCCGCCGTCGCTTGCTGCTTGCTGCCCATCTTCGAAATATTGAGTGTGTGGGTACGGTGGCCTACGTTCACGATGTCGTCGTGGGCGAGCTACAGCCTCAGAAATCCCATGATTCTGCATGATACATGAGTATCCAGGCATGCAGAACATAGCAGACCAACTTGTACTCAACCTGAGCAGGATACATCCCCTCCGTGTCTCCATCCCAATGTGTATCGTCGCTGCAAAGGTTTCTCCCCGGAGACACTTCATCGCTCGGCAGCCCCTGGGAACCAAAGAAGTCCTCTGTGCACCGTGTATCATTAAACTTAAATGGATGGGACATTTAGATGAGAGAATGGCCGGTGAGAGACTGCGAGAGACTGCAAGGGTAGTATGGTGGCTTAGGTGAAGACGTCACGGAAACGCGTTATATACGCGTGACATCGTGACAAGACGCGTTTGTGGCGAGTCGCGACGCGTCTGGTGTGGCCGCGGTGCTATACCCTTGGTCAGTGCTAAATCAATACGTGTGTAGTCTACACAAAGTGATCGAGATTGTCGCGAATATTTCAGGCTAATTGTGCCGCCCCATAATGCAATACGCGTGTAGTACCCGAATTTATAATATTTTTAACGCAGAATTCCCGTGATAGTTGCTCGTCGATGTGTCCTCACTGTCCAGGGTGAGACAATGCGTACTTTAGGCCATGCTGTTCGGCATATTGAACATCCCACATTCATTATAGAGCATAAATGATGTCCCGTTGGCCGTACTAAGAATACCCTACTGTCCATTGTATGAGCTGGAAGTCGACGAAAGATCGTCATGACACGAGTAGCTTAATCACACATTGCGGTCCTATACATGACCACAATGCGCCATTTTCCGCCCTGGGACCTCCTCGACGCACGCTTTTCCTGTATTTCCTGCGGCCGTTCAGTCCTACGGGTGCTTCCCGACTCTCTTCGCTCCTTTCGCTTCGATAGCAGCGAGTTTGATGCGCCTGCATCAGGCTTGTCCGAGCTGCTCTCATGGTCTGATGAAATGTCGGGTCCGGAACCGCCGCCTCGGTTTTGTGTGAGGGATACATGCATGCGGCGTGGATGGAAGAAGTACTGCAGAACAATTTCTATCAGTGTTATGAAGGAGGGCGTCATCGAGTCTTGCTTACTTTGTTCCAGCTGTCGACTGTACCATGGACATGATTGAGCCCGTCAGCTTCCTTTGCCTTATTACACCTGCGTCTAGCCCCTGCAGTACCTAGAAATCGAAAAAAGAAACCGTTACCATCTCCACTGCAACATGAATCCGGCGAGACAACTCACCGATCGCAGCAGCCGGTATCATCATAAGCATCATCCCTGGACACCTCGACTTGCAGTTGGACGTCGACGGCGCAGCCGCCTGGACGTCAAGCAAGAACGCTTTCCAATCTTGCTCATGCACGTCGTGCAGCGCGAAAGGGTGTGGTATGGTGGCAGACGGAGGGACCGTGAGCGGGAATCCGTTCTGAAGATTCTCGCTGACGCTGACGAGGGTAGCGGGCTGGAAGTGTGGGTAGGTGAGGCTGGCCGGAGGCAAGCGCTGTAAGGGGTTCGTCCCCGAACTGTCGTTCACCGTCTCGTACGCAGGCGGTGCGACCGAGCTCGCATCATTCCATGACTCGGATGCGGGATATCCCTGCGATGAGTCCCCAGGTAAGGGACACTGCTGTTGACGGGAAACAGGGGCCTTTTCAGTCGGGTCGTACGTGCTGCTCTTCATTTGCAGGCGGCTGCTGTAAGGAGTCGATGGAGGGGTGAATGCGTGCTGGCTGCGCTTGTATATACCCTGTCCATGAGGCTGTCCCGCTAGCTTGCATTTGATTCTCATGGAGCAGCCCGAGGCACGGTAGGTAATGGCCTCATCGATCGGCGCTGACCGCACGATCGTGCCAAGGGGCGGAGTCGACTCGGGGTTGTGTCTATTAATTGTGCGAATCTCGCGGCCAGGAGATTGAGGAGCAGGATGAAGCAACTCTCAGCGATCTTGGTGCGTGCTAATAGGGTGTGGATTGGCTGGGTTTTGGATACTGAGCCCCTAAAGTCCACCACACGCGACACTAGGGCTCGACGGGTGAGGAGCTTATTTCAGGCTCTATGCTTTCCACCATCGGCTGGTTGCGACCAAGGCAGCGTGCGTAGGCACTCCTCCGAGATGCTGAGTCTGAGAGGAGGCATCGTGGTGAGCAGACTACAGTGTCGGAAATACCATGAATCTGCATGGTTCATGAGTAGGAATACAAGTATACACATCACAATAGACCAGCTTGTACTCAACCTGAGCAGGATACATCCCTCCGTGCCGACATCCCACTGATGTGTATCGTCGCTGCAAGGATTTCTCCCTGGAGACATTTCATCGTTCGGCAGCCCCTGGTGACCAAAAAGTCCTCTGTTCACCGTGTTTTGTTAGACTTAAGTGGATAGGACATTCACATGAGAATGCGGGTCGAAGAGACTGCGAGAGACCGCGAGGGTGGCATGGTGGCTTGGCGGAAGATGTCACGGAAACGCGTTACATACACTTGACACCGTGACAGGACGCGTTTGTGGCGCGACGCGACGCGTCTGGTGCCACTTGAGTCAACGGTGCGTGGGCGTGCTAGATAACTTCTGTAGTACGCGTACCTCTTCTCGGTCATTTATTACGGTATTCCTCGTAGGAGGGATTGTAGAAAGTGGTCGAAATCGTCGCGAGTAGTTGTGCGGCCCGTCATGCAACATGAGTGTATAACGAAATTCTTTTATATTTTCTTACGCAGAATTCACGATAAGTGCTCGTCGATGTGTCTTCACTGTACACGATGAGACAAATTGCATCTTAAGCCATGCTGTTCGGGATATTGAACATCCCACATTCAGCATAGAGCATAAATGTCCCATTGGCCGTACTAGGAATATCCTACCGTCCATTCTATGAGCTGGAAGTTGACACAAGATCGTGATGACATGAATAGCTTATTCACATATTGCGATCCCTATACGTGACCACAATGCGCCATTTTCCGCCCTGGGACCTCCTCGACGCACGCCTTTCCTGTCTTTCCTGCCGCCGTTCAGTCCTTCGGGCCCTTCGCGACTCTCTTCGCTCCCTTCGCCTGGACATCAGTGAGGTTGACGCGCCTGCAGCCTCGTCCGAGCTGCTCTCATCGTCTGATGAGATGTCAGGTCCAGACCCGCCGGCTCGGTCTTGTGTGAGGGATACATGCATGCGACGCGGATGGAAGAAGTACTGCAGAGAAGTGTGGATCAATGTTGTGAAGGGAAGCGTCATCGAACGGTCTTGCTTACTTTGTTCCAGCTATCGATTGCGCCGTGGACATGATTCAATCCGTCTTCCTTTGCCTGGCTAGCCCTGCGTCTAGCCGCTGCAGCACCTACAAATCGAGAGAATAATGTTACCATCTACACTGGAGCGTGAATCCGGCGAAGCGACTCACCGATCGCAGCAGCCATCGGCATCATCATAAACATCATCCCTTGTCCAGACCTCGGCTTGCTGTTGGACGTCGATGGCGCAGCCGCCTGGACGTCAAGCAAGAACGCTTTCCAATCCTGCTCATGCACATCGTGCAGCGTGAAAGGGTGTGGCATGATGGCAGACGGAGGGAGTGTGAGCGGGAATCCGTTCTGGAGATTCTCGCTGATGCTGACGAGGGTAGCGGGCTGGAAGGGAGGATAGGCGAGGCTGGCAGGGGGCGATCTCTGTAAGGGGTTCAATTCCGGACTGCCAATCACCGTCTCGTACGCCGGCGGTGGGACCGAGCTTGCATCATTCCATGATATGGAATAGCCCTGCGATGGGTCCCCTGATAAGGGATACTGCTGTTGACGGGGAACAGGGGCCTTTTCAATCGGGTCGTACGTGCGGCTCATCGTTTGCAGGTGGGTGCTGATGAGGGGTGAGTGAGATAGTGGTGTGTGGTTGTATATACCCTGTCCATGAGGCTGTCCCTTTGATTCCCATGGAGCAGCCGGCGGCACGGTAGGTAATGGCCACATCGATCAGCGCTGACCGCGCGATCGTACGTAAGGGGCGGAGCCGTCCCGGGGGGCTGTGTCATGCTGTGTACATTGTGCGAATCTCCGCGGCCGCGAGATTGAGGAGCAGGATGAAGCAACTCTCAGCGATTTGATACGGCATGCCCTTCGCTGGGTGTGTCGGCATAGGGTGCAGATTAGCTGGATTTTGATACTGAGCCCCTACAGGTCCACCACGCGACACTAGGCCCCCAGTGCCATGACGAGGTGTGAGCTCATTATGAGGCAGGTCCATGCCTTTTTGGAGGCCAGACAATGTGAGCATGAGACTCGAGAAAGAGCCCGAATGCACGGTACCATTAGTGTTAGAAAATCACACGCCTGCAGCACATAAGTACCAGATGCGATCTGCTGAACGACCGCAATGAGATTGACCTGATCGAGAAGAGACACATGAGCAATCAGACTACCGCTCAGAGTACTACGCGAACGCAGAATTATAAGCCCCCCTTTCGACAGCATCTACGCCTGCTCCGACTTCCTGTGCCGTCTCCGCCTCTTCTTCGAAACGGCGCCTTGTTCCTGCGCATTTTGCTCCGCCTCCTCCGCAGCGTCGCCAGACTCGGGGGACTTCCGCTTCGCCTTCTTTCCCGCATCCTGGCGCCCTGTGGCACTGCTCTCATCCTCCTTGCTAGGCTCTCCCGATGTCGCTATATCAATGGCAGCCCCGCGCTCCTTCATCCGCTCCTTCTTGCCTTTCCTCTTCTTCGCATTCTCGCCTTTTCCTTCGGGTCTGGTATCAACACCACGTTCTCGCAGCGAGTCCTTTAGCTCCTTCAGCCTGGCTCCGCGCGTCTGGTCCCACTGTCCGCCTTTCCGGTACGGCGCGTACTTCTTGATGCCCATGTACGAGTTCAGCTCTGCATCCGTCGCCACGAGGATCTCGGCCGGTGAGAGCCCGAAGATCTGAGGAGAAACTTTGGTGTATTTGAACCGCGTGGGCATATCGCCAACCTACGCAGCAACGGGTTAGATCCACCTGAACGGGATTCCCCAGACGGACGTACCATGTCGTTGAACTCCAGCCCATAGAGCTCGTCCATGTACTCATCCAGTCTGCGCTTACGCATATCTTCCGTCCCGTCCCACTCTTCGTCGTCAATGGCAGGATCTTCCGCTTCCGCATCCATCTCGTCGACGTCCACTCCGCCCTCATCCATCCTATCATCATCAACCGATTTCTTTTTCTTCTTTTTCTTGGACTTCTTTGACGTGGACGCTTCCTCTTCTGGAGGGGCGATGTCCGTAATGTCGATGTCATCGTCCCAGTCAGGTTTCTCTTCGTCATCGATCTCGCCCTCGTCGTCACGCTCGTACAGCTCAGCCATCTGTCGCTCGTGGGCCTCCGGGTCCCAATCGCCCTCCAAGTCAAGCTCTTGTAACGCTGCGGTGACAATCTCGAATGAGTTATTTGAATGCTGAGACTAAGATGTGAACGGAATACCTTTGCTGGCTTCCAAACTCTTCCCGCCTTCTCGCCCAATCATCTCCAATTTGGTGCGAATCTCTTTCATCTTCAGTGCCTTGAGCCGCTTGATCTCCTCCTTCTTTTTAAGAAGCTCCTCTTCCTTACGAGCTTTACGCTTTTCACGAGCCTCCTTACGCGATGAATCCTGCCTCCGGACTAGCGAGGGAATATTTCGTGGGTATCTTGCAATGGTATCGGCATCTCTGTAGAAAGACGTCATGAGGAAGCTTCCGGTCGGGGAGACATGATGAACACGTACGGTTCCTCAAACCGGAAATTATACGAGCTCTCGAACCGGTCTGCAATGTCGTCAAACTCATTTTCGCTGAATTCCTCATTCTCATTCTCTCCTTCGCTTTGTTCGGGCGCACTCTCATCCTTGACATCCTCATCAACGTCAGAGTGGAGACTTGCGTCCGATTGATCGTCTTGTCTTTTCCGCTTGCCCTTCTTAGAAGCGGTAATTTCGTCATAAGTGGGAAGACGGCGAGCGGAACGGTCGATCCACCCGCGGTTCAAAATGTAGCTAATGTGAACATTAATGATTAGCATCCTTTCGCAACTCATAACGCAAATTGAGCACACTTCATCAGGAATTCGCGATCTTCTTCCCGCTTGCTCTTTTGGACTTTGCCTTCTTCCTTCCTTTTCTTCTTCTTCTTCTTTTTCTCAGCTTTCTCGCCTTCTTCCTCATTCGTCACCTCGACCTCCGTCATCTCAACGGTCACAATCTCTTTCAGGTCCTCCCCGACCTCCCTCTCCAAAAACGCACGATACTCTTCCTCCTCCCGCTCAATGTCATCTTTTGTCTTATCTCGCGGAATCAAGAAGCCGTCGTCGTCATCCTCGGCAACAGCGGTGTGGAAAGCGGCTATCGTCTCCTGGCGAAGGGCAGCCTGCTCTTGCACATGCGTCAACGGCTCAGGGGAGGAAGATCTTGATTCTGGCTTGAGCGCGGATGCGATCGCGTGTTGGCGCATCCTTAGAGGCTTAGACTACAATCGTGGGTTGAGCATGTCACGTTGCACGAGATCAGTGGCATACATACCTTATCCTTCTGCACCCGCGCTATCGACGCATCCCCAGTCTTTTGCCATTCCTCTGTGCTCTCATAGTTAGTGCGAACCGGAGCACACGTAACAAACGTTGTTTGGCGTACCCTCGAACACATCCTTGTCCTTCTCATATATCGATGGATCCTTCCGCCTGATACGTGCTAAGGTCCGCAGAATGGCGGCATCAACCGCAGGAGTGAGCTCTTCTCCGTCCTCGTCTTCCGACTCGTCTTCTTCAGAGTCTTCCTCCTCGGCGTCATCCTCCTCGATGTCAGAACCATATTTCTCCTTGACTACACAATCAGTCTAATCACAAATAGTTCTGCATAAAAACACGCACGCTTCGCTAGTTCCTCTCGCTCCTTGCGATATTCGAACGCCTTGGCGTAATGCTCATTGATGGTAAATTGGTGGATATCCTCAGTGTCCGAGTCTTCCGAGAGCATCGTGACCGAGGCAAAATCGCACGGACACAGTTTCAAGTCCCAGATTTTATTTCCAGCACCAGGACAAGGATCAAATGAAGGGAAAGCAAGCTAGCCGTACGTCGCTGAGCGGATGGACGAAGGAAACCAAGACTCGAATTAGCAAACCGAAAACAAATCGAGGGCACGTGCTTTCAATGATCTTCAGCGCTATACGGGCGCTTAGTCTCTCATATTCGTGCCACTGGTCCTTCATCTCCCCTTTTCCTGCCTTTGTTGCCGAGTGGATTCTTTCTTCCCCGTTCTCAAGATTTACTGTCGACATGGTACGTATCATTTTCTTGTACACTGTGGTGATTGGAGAAATGTGCCGCCTCTCTTGATGACTAAGATCACTCATTCTCACCTTCCGTCAGGCTTCACTACACTTCTGCTCGGAATGCAACAATCTCTTGTACCCGAAGGCTGACCAGCAGCGAAGAATTATGGTCTATGCGTGCAGAATATGCAATTACGATGAGATTGGCGAGAACAAATGTGTATACCGGAACGATTTGCTTACCGTTACAAAGTGAGTTGCGTTTGTACACATTGCGGTGCCCATGGACTCTCCATGCATCTCTGCAATGCTCTGCTTTCTCATTCGGAACTGAGTTGACGCTTTGAGGTAGAGAGCAGGTCGGCGTGACCACGGATCTCATGAACGATCCTACACTGGTGCGCATGTGCATGTCTCCGTCTCAGTAGTGGACGATCCTCATTAACCCGTCAGGCTCATGCGAACATGGAGTGTCCTTCATGTCATCATAACGAGTGCGTATCTTCCTCCGTTCTCACTGAGATCTTTTGTCTCTTTGGGGTGGCTCACAGATGGAGAACCCTTCACAGCGCTGTGTACTTCCAGGATCAGTCAAAACGGAAGGAAACACGCATGATCCTATTCTACGTCTGTACAAGATGCAACCACGAGTATACAGACCCAACTGTCTCTCGGCAAGATATAGACACGTAGCCCACAACGCTTTGTCGAGGAGCATCGCAGCTGCTGTGTGCTTTACCATGGGGGCTTTGACACTCGCGGACATTTCAATCATTCTTTGTAAAAGTACTATCTTAGTTCTGTCAATGAATACCCTATCATATATAGCTATAATCCGATGAGCAACTCTATGTGCACACATACATTTAGATGTCGCGTGCTACGAGTCGATTGGAAGACATTCCGGATGCGAAAAAGCCATAGTGAAGAACGGTTGGGTTGCGCGTTCTTCGTCCCATCGGATGAAAGTTTTCATGTCACCGCCGCCCGTCGCTTGGTTCCAACCATCATTCGAAAATATGCCCAGCAGCGGGCCAATCATCAGGTCTTAACAGCCTTCTCTCCAGTCCTGTATCGAACAGCTGGGAAGAAAGATGAGGGAAGATGGTCCCGTTCTCCTTCCCAGCGGTTCGATACACAGCTGCTTTAGCGGCTCTGTCAGCCTTTGCTAGCTCCTCCTCATACAGAGACCCCTTCGCATGGCGGATATCCCAACTTCAGTCCTGTGCCTTCTTCACAGCAGACATTCATGGCTTGTCTGGGTATGACCTACACAACGACTAATTCAGGTCATCAAGCTCCCTCTCCGCATGACAATCAGGAAGATTAGAATGAGAACGCAGACGAGAACGATGAACAGGCCCTCAATGAGCCATCTGCAGATGTGGAATACCTCTGCAGGTGGCTCATTGAGGGCCAACCCTGCGGTCACAGGTTTGATAGCTGGCAGAGCCTCCATTTGCCGTCTTTAAGATTGATGTGCTTCTTTATCTTAAAGTTGTCAATGCTTCTCGTTGCTGGCAGGATTGCAAAAAAAAAAAAGATGAAAATTCACGAGTGAGTTCGGAGATGCCTGTAAAGAAGCATCTGCGAACTCACTGCGAGCTGCGTATTCAATGTGGATGGTGTGAGGGAATCGACTCTAGAGAAATATTCTTTCACTGGTGTAAACAATATTTCAGTAGAGTCGATCTCCTTACAGCACGGGCAAAAGTCATCCCACTTCACTTCGGCAGAACCCTCCGACCGATGCAGGAAGAGACTTTGGGTGAGCAGCAGGATGTAACGGAGCCGTCGCAGGCAGATCTGTTGGGATCAGAGCCTATGTAGACAATCGGATGCGGTGTGCTCGTACTACCCCAGACCCTCGGAGACCCTTAGACTCCCATGCTCTCGGATTTGCCGGCTGTGCCCCCGGGAGACACGCATTTTCCGAGTCGGTAACTGCTTTTGGTTTGGTGCATCACCGTTCTATTTATTTGCTTAAACTTCGTTTAAATATGCTTTTGAATGCACTCGATAGATATGTATGTGTACTTTTTTTGAGGTGAAAGTGAAATGTGCTTGTACACAAAATTTGGGTGTGTAATGGTTGAAGACTATAGTCACAAGTGACATCACTGAATCGACTGCGTGACGGGGTGTCACGTTGGGCGTAAACTCGAACTCAACCAACCACCACGTCGTCCGCACTTTCATTGACTTTTTTTTTGCTCTGTGAATTGCAAACCCGACAACTATCGCAGCCTTCTCATTGAATATCGAGTACTCGCGAGTCTTTTGAATACATACCTCTGTGCGTGGCCGTGTCCGATCACTGTGTTCAGCCTGATCTGACTAGCAGGCCACGCAGCCAAGCTATTTATCGATCTTGCTAAAGCACCCATGCGTGAACGACGAAAAGCTGTTCTTCAAGATAAGACACCGGGTAACACGCCCCAGAGAGTCAAGGTTCACAAGACTCCGAAGGAGGCTCATGGCAGCAGTACTATTCCTCGCAAACCGCTGGGCGAGCTCCCACTACCCGTGGAAGCTACTCCGTACGTCACAGACGAGGCAGTTCTTCAAGACAGGACACCTGGCAGCACGCCCCGGCCAGTCAAGGCCTATAAGACTACGAAGGAGGCTCATGACAGCAGTATTGTTCCTCGCAAACCACTGGGCGAGCTCCCACTACCTGTGGAGGCTACTTCGTACGTCACAGACGAGAATGGCAATCCCCATCTTGTCCCTCCGTCTCCAAGACCCGTCCATGTGCATGACGTTTACGCACCTTCCGACTCTGGGTCTGAATTTGACGCGACGGCAAGCCCGTCCCCGGTCAAGTTCCGCAAGCCATTGAGCTCGCTCAAACTGCCGTCCGGCGTGCCATTGTATGGCCGCGGCGAGAGTAAGACCCCATCTTTCGTCCCGCCAACCCCGAAGCCCGTGCATGTGCGCACGCTGCTGGAACCTGCCAACACGGAGGATGTACCGGAAAGCCCGACACCTGTCATGTCAAGTGCTACGCCCCTACTAGCACAGTCCACTCCGCTTGGCTTCAGACGCCGCAGACCCAGGCTGCCGCTGCACAAGATGCCCATTCGCATTCCAGAGCAGCATCAGCCGGCGGTAGCCAGCGCTTCACGCGCAAGGTTCGAGCGAGAGCGCTCGCCTCTTCCTCCTTCCTCTCCGTTTATGGCGCCGTCTGCAAGGGGCCGTGGTGCGTTGGTGGAAATTCATGCAAGTTATAGCGTTGCTATCGAGGAGCGCGAGAACGATGATGATGAGGAGGAAATCGAGGACAAGGAGAACGCGGAGTCGGGCATACCAACCGGCGCCTTTTACACAGAAAGGCCGCCAGGGTCAAACGAGGACGATCCATTCGGGTTCCTCGCAGCAGAGAGAAAGCTGAAGGCGCTGCGCGGATTCAATGCGAAAGGCAAAGGGAAGGCGCCTGTGGTGCCTCTTCGCGCGCCGCTTGGGACGCTTGCCACTGCATTGCCTTCTCCGTCACCCTCTATAGCAAGTTCAGACTCCGTGCAGGTTCCCGAGCCTGAGCCCGATGCTCAGCGGTGGCTCTACCACAATTCCGATATCGACGATCTGTATATCGACAGTCCTCGTCCCAATCGAGCTGGGCCGTCCAGACAGGCTACGCGTGACAGTCCTGAAGAAGAGCAAGAAGTGGAGGATATGGATGAAAACCGAGTGCAAGAGCGAGCAGAAAGGTCACCTGAGGAACCAGAGGAGGAATACGATGAGGAGTACGAAGACAAGGAGAACGTCGCTTCGGTGCCATTCCCATACCCCACTGGAGATGTCACCCCGACGCCCATACGCAAGCCGCCTCCTACACCGCACAAGCCCAAGACCGCACATAAGCGCTCGCCGCTGCCGTCTCCCGGCTTTGAGTCCTCGAGCTCCAATGTCGGCGAGCCGTCGCCTACTACGGTGGCTCTGCGCGCTCGCTCCAGGAGCAGGAGCCCTGAGAGCGATCGTCATCTGTCACTTTCTCCTAGTGCGGCGGCGTCTGCGAGGCGTACGAGCGCGCGGATGGCTCATGAGAGGGCTTTGCGGCCTTCTTTGGACGCTGTGCCGCCCGCTTTAGACGTGCATGAGCAGAGCGACAAGGAGGACAGTGAGGATGATCAGGAGAGCGTGCTGGCTGAGCGGATAAAGGAGCACGAGCGCACCCGGAAGAGGCCTCGTGGAAAGAAGGAGGAGGAGGAGGATCCCATGGCTGTGGCACGGAATCTGGAGAGACTGCTTCCGAAACGATCCGCCAAACGCGTCGCTCGTAGTGCGACTGGATCTGCGCCTGCTCGTGGACGTGGCCGTGGGCGCGGGCGCGGTCAGGGACGTGGACGTGGCAGGGTTGCGAGTAAAGTGCAGGCTACAAAGGAGGAGAGCGAGGGAGAGGGAGAGAATAGCAGCGAAGGCGAGGATAGCTCGCCTCCCAAGAGGACAACTCGCGCTTCAACTAGGGGTCAAGGTGCGACCCGCACAAGAGGACGTGGGCGTGGGCGAGGGCGTGGACGCGGAGTTGCATCCGCATCCGCTGCAGCCGAAAGCAGTCGCACAAGTACACGGGTAACTCGCTCCGCTGCGGCCAAGAAGCAGGACACGAAGGGCAAGAAACGAGCGAGGGATCATGACGACGACGACGTTGACACGGACGAGCGCGAGGTACGTGGTATCATATCGCGGTGTGCTGACAGATGC
This sequence comes from Laetiporus sulphureus 93-53, assembly GCF_001632365.1. Taxonomy (NCBI): domain Eukaryota; kingdom Fungi; phylum Basidiomycota; class Agaricomycetes; order Polyporales; family Laetiporaceae; genus Laetiporus; species Laetiporus sulphureus. Next base: position 433,502 of record NW_024468539.1, read on the forward strand.
TTACATTGAATGTCGTTATGCAGGAGCGTACCCGTGCTAGAGAAGCTCGCATTGATTATTTCCGCGAGCTCGACGAGGATTATAGCTTGGAAAAGGAGGACGTTTTCTTGATTTGAGCATGCTTTCGGCGCGTCGGTGTGTACGAATACTTCAACATGATACTCTCCTTTCCTTCTTTTCCGTGATCTCCCCTCCCCGCCCAATTTGCGTTACTGATGAGTACTATGTTTGAGACAACTATGAATTCACGACCGACTATGTAACTGTGACCAAATAGCCCGTGTATGATAACACATGACACTGATAATATTCCATCTGTCGATAACTGAGCCATCGTCGGAGCCCAGCGACAACTCGACGCGCTCGATATCAGCCGTTTCTGGCTGACGTTCGACGCGTTACGTCACGGGTCATGTTATGTTATGTCACGCATGGCTTGTCACGGTCGGGGATCGCGGGCTGTGAAAATGGCGGATCCATCTGCGATTCTTTGTTTGCGCCCCGTCTGCGCTCAATTCGACGGACTGCTACAGCGTCAATTATTCCTACCACGAGATGGAACAAGATCAGCGACGGTAATGTCTGAGATCTTAGGCATTGGAATCAATATTCTTTGATGGCAACTCCTGTGAATGCATTCCGCTCACGACCTCAAAAATTGTCATCGCCGTTAACATGTACCTGCTTTTTTCCTGGTGAATATGCTCGACCTGTGCAGGCTGAACAATGCTGTGGCCATGGGAATTGATCGTCCTATCGTGTCACCGCGCGTCAATCAATGCTGTCCGCTCTCACGTATAACCTGCTTGTTAGGTCCACCCGGGTTGTCTACGACCAAAATTACAGCATCCCTTGATTCCCAAATAATCGGACTGCGGTGCAGTAGCTATGCTGAAGCTTAGCTGCCCTGAGTTGCGAGGCGATGGCTGTTCTGGTGGACAAGAAATCATAAATACAAAGACACGAGGCGCGCTTGAAGGCTTCTGGCGCCATCACCTTGGACGGCATCCTCCCTCGCGTGCGATCCCCGCAGCTCGACGTTCACCGTCTACCGTCAACTTACCCGCTCCTTCACGCCGACTGTGTCCGCTCGTAATGGAGACTAACGCCCCTCCGCCGTTCAACAAGCAGTGTCCGGACATGATAATCATCAAATCGTCCGACGGCGTGCAATTCTGCGTGAACACTTTCATCCTCGGCCTGGTGTCGCCGCTCTTCCGCGACGCATCGACGCTGCCACCACCCGCCGGCCCCGAGAATACGCACTCGGACCTCCAGATCCTTGACGCCACGGAAGACAGCCAGACGCTAGAGCGTCTGCTATGCCTAATATACCCAGGCGAATCTCCCATATTCACCAGCATCGCGGAGGTCGGACCCGTGCTCAAGGCCGCCGCGAAATACCAGATCGTGCACATCGTCGCGCAGCTCAGACGCGGGCTGACCGTCTTTGACGATGCCCTGCGGCTGTACGCGATCGCGTGCAGCCCCGAGCTGCAGTTTGAAGAGGAAGCTAGGGACGCCACACTTGAGTGGTGCGAGGATCCCCGTGCGACGGTGCAAGACTACGTCCCCGACATGGATGCCATCACGGCGGCACAGTATTTCCGCCTGTTGGAGTTCCACAGTATGCATACGGTCGGGCGCGATATCAGCGAACCGTTCACGTTCTGCAACCCGCCGCCGAACACTGCCGCAGGAGATGGAATGCAAAGTGATTTCATAGTTCCCTCTTCATTTGCGCATCCGTCGATCTCATCTGATACGGTGATCCTTCGCTCTTACGATTATCACGATTTTTACGTGAACAAGGTTGTCATAGAGCTCGCCTCGGAGACGCTAGCGCAAAGGCTCGTTCACACAAGTCCCAGTGACTCGATCTCTGACGACGGCCACCGCATCATCGCCCTCCCTCTCGATGGCCGCACGCTGCTCCGCCTCCTGCAGCTCTGCTACCCCAATTCCGATCCCGCCACGGAGAGCTGGGACACCCTAACCGCCGACCTGCGACTCGCGCACGAGTACCAAATCACCGGCGCCAAAGGCACGGCGAAGCGCATGCTCATGGAGCATGTCGAAACACACCCGCTCCAAGTATACCTACTTGCAGCGCACTACGGATGGCCCGAGGAGTCGGCCCATGCCGGGAAGTACGCGATGCTCCTCTCGGCAGACAGCTACGTCCCGGAGATGGAATGCGTCTCCGCACGCATTTACCGGCGCTTCTTGTTGCACCGTCAGGCATGGAGGAGTGCCGTCGCTGAAGTGGCTTCCGAGCTCCTTGGAGGCTTGAGCCACAGGATGGAGAAGCCGTACGGGTCGATTTTCTGGAGCGATTTAGATGTGAGGCACCGGCCAGAGTATCGGCTGCATGTGCATGCGTTGCTTTTGGGCACGAATATGTTGCGCAGGGCCGCAGGCGCGGGAGGAGGAGGAGGAGTGAGATCGAGGATCACGGAGGTGTTGTTCGCTGCTGCGGTCTCGCCGGCGCGTGATAGTGCCATCGATGAGAATCGCATGCAGCGGGTCTTACGGAGGATCTTGGAAAAGGTAGGTGGCTCAAATGGTTCTGTTGTGTAAGTGGTATCTGAGAAGTTGTGTGTGCGGACAGGCCCCCGATGAGCTCTGATCAGCCTCGATAGTTTCGACCGTGGGACCTCCTCCAACTGATGAGAGCAAGCGTTCTTGCATTATCACTTGCGTGCGTTGTATAGTAGCAATCCTTTTTGCTCACGGCATTTTGCTATTCCCGGATTGAATATCGATTCCCTCTCTTTCGTTCGCCTTGTACATCTACGAAATCTAAGTCTCGGAAACTATTGGCTGCTCGTCGAGACAAGGCGTTGTATAAGGATCTGTGTCCCATGTTTTGCTTGGTTATATGTTCTTCGTTTTCATGTTTTGGGGCGGGAATTTCTATTGTAAGTTAGCGCTTCACAAGGAATTCATTATACAGAAGACAGGGGTGTACTCGGATTCCGTGCACTCGATGCCTTGGCATTTTCAATTATTATTAGGTTCCGTGGTAAGGTAGTCACTCCAAGTGAGTGCTTTTGGCCGCTCGTCAGAAATCCCCTTTATGATTGAAAGGGACCGCAGCTCATCCTGATAGCGTGAACTCAGACCTCTTGCAGCGGAGTCACTTTGCGAAGCCAGCGGCTTCGGACGCGGGAGAAGGGCTCGTGATGGCCAAGCGTGAAAAACGAAACGATCGGCCGAGATGCGCTGAGATCAATTCCACTCCGCAATTTTGGGCTCAAACCAGCGCGGACGCCGGAAAGCCCACGTACGACACGACATGGCATCACCGTCGAGAGAAAGACCACCCATCTGCACTCCTCATCATCAGCGTTGAGCTGCCCAAAGACGATGATCACGCAGCTACAAGCAGTATCAAGGCGTTCGGCGTTCGGCCGTGCGTCCACGCACCGACCCCTGTGTCGACGGTGGATGAGTGTCAGACCGGAGGAAAGCTCTCCTATTGCTGCTTGTGAGTACACCCCGCACCGCACGCTGCCCCGTTTACAGAGGAACCACAGCACGAAAGAAGGTGACGATCCAGCACCTGCACGCGATGCGCAAGGCCGGCACGCCCATCGCCATGCTCACCGCGTACGACTTCCCCACCGGGCGTGCGTGCGAAGCACACGGCATCGACATCACGCTCGTCGGCGACTCGCTCGCGCAGGTCTGCCTCGGCTACCCCGCGACGACGTCCCTCACGCTCGACGAGATGGTCCACCACTGCGCGGCGGTCGCGCGCGGGAGCAAGGCCCCGCTGCTCGTCGCGGACATGCCGTTCGGGACGTACCACGCGGGCGCGGAGGACGCGGTGCGCAGTGCGGTGCGGCTCGTGCGCGAGGGCGGCGTCGAGGCCGTCAAGCTCGAAGGAGGACTCGAGATCGTCGACGTCGTGCGCAAGCTCACCGGCATCGGCATACCGGTCATGGCGCACGTCGGGCTCCTCCCGCAGCGCCAGGCGATGATGTCTGGGTATCGCGTGCAGGGGCGGAGCGCGGAGGCGGCAAGGGGGCTCATGCAGAGCGCGCTGGCGCTCGAGGATGCGGGTGCATTTGCGGTCGTGCTCGAGGCGGTCCCGCATCCGGTCGCGTCGTACATTACAAGGCGGATGCGGCGTGCACCGACGATTGGCATCGGGGCGGGAGCGGGGACGGATGGGCAGGTGCTCGTGTGGGATGACCTGATGGGTACTTGGGGCGGGCACGAAGCAAAGTTTGTGCGGCGGTTTGGGGACGTGAGGGGCGAGGTGGAGAGAGGTATCAAGGCGTACATGGGTGCTGTGAGAGACCGTAGCTTTCCTGCGGAAGAGGAGAGCTACGAGATGCTGCCGGAAGAGTTGGAGAAGTTCATGAACATGGTGGAAAAGGACAGGTCGCAGTGATTGCATACGCGAGATTGATCTAACGCTCTATATGCTTATTAGATATCTATATTACACACAGACTATTCGCCAAAATTATTTCTGATTGTTGTGCTTTACTGGTTCTCATCAGGATCTGCATGGCAATTATCCGAAGGTACCGCATCCGCGGGTGGGCTTGAAAAGGTTTCACTCGCTTTAACTTTGCAGCCATTGTTCGCAGGTTATACGGAAGCATCAGACTCGAGCCTAGCAAGTGCGAGTAATATATCGTTCACACTACTCTTGTCTTCCATACACAAGGCCCGCATTGGCGACATCTGACAATGCTGTCTCGATCTTCATTCGAAATCGCATCGTTTCGGGGACGCCTCCTCAGGCTCGACGATCCTGGCAATGGTGTTGCAGCACGCAAGCACTTTGTCAGGTAAGCACTATCATAGTCAAGTTTTACTGCGACACCAGGAAATGAACTCGTCATGTCTGCAGATCCGCTACGTCTCTGTTGTACAGTGGGAAAGGAGGTAAGAGTACATATGAAGAAGGGGCGCACGAAAGGGAAAATGGGAAGAAAGCTAGATACTCGAGACCACTTGCCTCTTCACATCACGACGTCGAAGCCTCTTCGGTCAATTCTGTCGTCAACATCTCCTTGAGCTACAGCTCGATCTCAGACTGCGACATACAGAACATCAGTACGACATCGTGTCTCAAAGAACAGACACGCACAGCCACTTTCAGGATCCTCTGGAATACCTTCACCATAACATTTTCCATATTCTGAGGAGCGCCGCTCGCCATTGAGCCCATCCAGGCATGACCGGCAGAGAACAGCAACCCCTCGATCCTCTTCTGCACACCATCTCCGCCCTGCGTCCGGCCCGTGTCCGCGCACAAGAGGCCCGCCCCACAAAGCAAGGACACAGCATGCCACTGATACTCCAGCCACTCCCGGACATCCTCATCACTCCAGTAAATCGAGCCATACCGCCGCTCTTCTGTCCCTAGTGTGGTCATGAATTTGACATGACTAGCCTTGACGACCGCTTCCCGCCACTTCTGGCGATATTCCAAGAACCGGCGATAGACGCTGGCGGAGACGCGCTCCATCTCGGGGATGTAGTCGTCGGACGACAGGAGCATCGCGTACCGAGCTGCAGTGGTCGCATCCGCGGTCCACCCACGCTGCATCGCAAAAAGGTAGGACTGCATCGGGCGGGCTGCGATGCGCTCGGCCCACTTGCTCTTCGCGTATTCCAATGCGCGAGTCATCTTGTACGAAGCGGCGGCGTCGATGACGGTGGTGAGCTCGTCCCAGTCGTCCAGCGAGGGAGCAGCACCGGCGGGGTGGCAGAGTTGCAGGAGATGGAGCAGCGTCCTGCCACTCAGGTTTAGGTGGAGCGCGCAGTTCTCGTCCTCCGACTTCGGACCGCTCTTCATCGCATCCTCTATCTTGTCCGCGAGCACACTGGATGCGTACGTGAGAATGGCCTTGTTGGCATAGAAATGGTGGTCATCAGAAGAATGAACGATGATGTCCGTCAGAGGTGATGGTTGATCGAAGGGAGAAGGTATGACGAGCTGCTCCTTCTCAGGGTGGCTATGAGCGCAACTGGGTTCGGGATAGCAAAAGGTATACTTTCCCGGCAGACTGCAATCCCGCTTGTCTCGGTTCTGGTGTCTAGCATAGAACTGCAGAGCGCGAAAGTAGACACCCGCGGAGATGTCATCCATCTCCGGCACGTAGCTGCTCAATGAGAGCTCATCGGACTCGCACCATTCCACGACCGCCTGCAATGCCTCCTGCTCGTATCCCAGATGGGCGCTTGTGGCGATCGCGTACACGCGCAGCGGATCATCGAACGCCGAGAGCGTCTTCCTGAGCCGCTCCTCGAGGTACTCAATGTCGTACTTGGCGGCAGCCTTGAGCACCGCGCCCACCGACTGCAGGTCCGACTCCAAGTCTGGGTCACGTGTGGGGTATATGAACCGTAGCAGGCGGTCCAGCGTGGTGCTGTCCTCGGATACGAGGGTGGCGTCGTCGATCTGAGGGTGGTCTTTGGTTGCTTGCGGGAGAGTCCACATCTGCTTGAAGATGGGGGAGGCAGCGCCGAGGATGGCGCGGTAGACGTGGAAATCGACGCCATCGGCGCTGCGCAGTGTGATGTCAGCGTCATTGGGGTCGTCGAATGGAGAAGAGGCGACGCTGGGAGGCGATTCGTTCTTCATCGTGAGGATCACAGGCCGACACTGAAGAGCTGTGTGCCGTCAAGAAGAGCGCAGGAGGCGTGAACGCTGAATTGATGACGGAGGATGCAGTGAGTGAACGTGGGCTGACAGAATCCCACGACGTGCTCCCTGTGCAAGGGGTATTGCCGACAATCAGAGAGAAGCGCGCACGTAGGTAGAATTTTGGGCAAGTACTTACGCTGAGTACATTCAGGACAGAAAGATCCGAGATTTTCTCCTCTTCGCACTTCTCACTTTAGAAAACTGTGATACCGATTAGGTGTAGGATATTTTGATGCAGACTACGATGCCACCCGAGGCACAGTGTATGCTTTTGAAGCCCTGCCAGTTGAGAGCTGCATGCGCTGTCTTGCGGCTTACATCCGGGTTTTGGATCCTCATGAATCCCTCTCATGCTGTTCTTGGTGGGAGTAGCATAGCTAGAATTCCGAAGTTCATGAGTGTGAAGTGGTGTCACGTTTCCACGAACGCGACGTGACTGACGCGTGACGACACGCGTTCATTACGCGTCTGGGCGTCTGCGAGCGCGTCAGTTAATTTTGTCCGAGTCAAGCAACTTAGCGTTGGGGGATACCAGTTATGTCTTCTCGTGATTCATTCTTACGCGAATCCAAATGCATTATAAAAGCTCGTGTACATGTCGATGCCAGCACCGATTGTACATCAATATTCGTAGAGACGTGATGGCTCGTCAAAGAACGTGTAAATAATGAGGAATAAACAGGGTTGAAAGTGGAACGGTACTCACTGGAGTAGAAACGTAGCGAATATGCTAATCGTCTTATGAGAAACTAGCATCAACCCGTCAACTGTCATTGTCGAGCCACAACGGTCGCACAAGCGTATCGTAGGGCTCATCGCACGCGTAACGAAAAGATCATATGCTAATAGCCCGTTTCAGGTTCCAACACGGTGGTGAGACATCGAAACAATATGCCACATAAAAAAAACATACGACTCGATGCGAGGTGGTTAGCTGGGGTTTTTGATTGTATTTCCGCAATTTATCTCTGTGCATTTTATACGTATCAGTATTGTTATAAGAGTCGGAGAATTGCATCCTCGAACGTGATGTTACCCAGAACCTCCTCGGGTGTGTTGGTCTTCCCTTGAAAACGAAATCAGACAATCGCCGAAAGCTCCAAAGTTGGAATGGAAGACCAACTGAAGGACTTCATAATGGCCTTTCGTATAGTTTGAGTCGAGTCTCGACTGAGCATCGCGAGAGCAAGTCGAACACGCACTTCCGTCAAAACACCGACCATCTTGCCTTTCCGGCGGATTTCCTTGCTCTTTTCGCTGTCCTCACATGAACTGAAGGAATACTAGCCCGGATGAACACATTCAGTCGTTAGCAACAAACATTGGGATCATGCTTACGACATCAGCTGGGCTGCTCTTGATCTGCACATAGTTGAGGGAGACCTCGCTGGACTTGTCACCGTAGACATCGTACTGCATAGAGAGAATCAAGCTTGCACTCAGTGCGGATTCCAGTAAAAACTGCTTGTAAGTAATCACCGTTCAAGGAAGATTTGCGATTCAACCAGGAAGATCACGGTGCAAACATCAATATCGAAAGATAGCTTATAACCACATACTAAGCATTGATCCGGAGTGACATGCCTGTCAATGGACGTAAGCTACCGGGTTTACGACAGCTCAGCGTCCGCTGCGCACGTCGAATATAGCCTACCACACAGCTTTATCGATAATCATATTACAGTTTTAAGTCATATACCGTCAACAGGGAGCCTGCGGGAAGTGGCTTGACCTGGTGGTTGTCCAGACTCCACGTAGATAACTGAACAGGACAGAAGCTAGCGTAGTGGCCAACGCACCAAAAGCTCGTGCAAATTCTACAGAAAGGTACATTCCGTTTAGTAATCACCCAATGGTGCTATGCCGTCATGACGCACGTCATCTAGGATGTAATTGCTGTCGTTGAAATCAGACGGATAAATGACTAACGCTCTCGTTTTATCAATCAATCACAACATCATCTCACAGAAACGGCACACCTTCGTCTATGCCATCGACTTCATCACCATCCACATCGTTGACCTGGCCACCGTGGCCTGCGTCTACACGATGCATTGCGTGAATATACGTGAGACAACTGCAGTACGACACGCACACATGAAGACACGGGAGTCCCCAGGCTGCACGTTATGTACTAGTCTTTGCATTTCCTGTTCAAGCTCTTGGCCGCCTTCTGAGGTTGCTTTTGGGACAGTTTTACTATTAAATTATCGGCATCGTCCACGAGCATTGTGATATCTCCGACATCGAAATTCCACTCGTCTGTTGGAATGTCAGCTACATATCCAGTTAGGACAAGGATAGAATGCACCAATCAACCACCGCGCAAACCTAAGAACAAATGCTTCAGGTCAGATAGACAAGCGGCAGTTATGCGGCGTGACTTCACCAGAAGCGCTTTCCTAGTCCCATTTACCGTGAATGGAGGGTGTTAATCTTCCTCAGAGAAGGGATCACTATTTGGGCTGGGGATGCATTCGATAGTCTGCCCGGGTTCCGGCCCAATGTAGACCATCGTCGCTCCCCTGTCAGAACCCGTGCATCCACCTGAGTGATTGTTACATTAGAAGATGCGTACGCAGAAGTATGACAAGCTCAACTTATGAACAGCACGATGACCGCGAACGTTATCATTACAATGACATTCTTGATGTTGTTTCGACTTGAAAGAGTGGAACGGGCAGCTTGACGGAAAGGCTGACCAGAGCCTTGTGGGTTAAAATGTGCCATCGAAACCTGTCGCTTAAAACGAAAAACGAGAGAGGGAAGAGATAAGATACGACGCACTGTCACTCGGGTACCTCCGCTTTATATGTTGGTGAAAAGCCTCCGTCGTCCATGGCTTGTTTGGACGTAGCCAGGGACGCCGGTGGCGTTACATGTTCGAGGGTAGAAATCAGAAACTTTCCCTCTCCAAGAATTGGGTCAACACTGCCGTTTGGATGGACTGAATGGACTTATGCAGTTGCACTAGTCGCGATATGGAATAGAGGTACAGGATAGGAAAGCATTTGGCCCGTCCGAGTAAGTGCTCTTGCCAATGACAAATGACCTTGAATGTGTGGCAGTCGGTAGGACCATGGACCGGTGACGTTATGTGGGTCAATGGGAACACAAGTGCTCTGGTGGATGTAACGAGGCATCGCATTAGGGAGCACGCCGAGATCGAAAGCTTGTCCATCGCTGTAAATAGTGAGCATCATACGTTCCTCACGTCGTCAGGAGCTCGCGTCTTGAACTCTTCCGCCCAGTCGAGATTTTAGAGAACATGGGGATGCACATTGGCGGATATTTGAGCTATGACGATATCACATTGTCTTGGATATGTTGTGGATAAGTGAAGCAATGCCTCAAGTTGGCAAAAATGGCCGTATTGTGCTTCGAAACACTCCGGTCCGTCCGGACTTCCTCGATAACGTTGAACCACATGGGCGATGCCATGAGGCGCGCGCCGTAGAGGGAACTGTACAGACTAAAACCCTAAATGCGATCGCTGTTTGCCGCGAACAGATTTACCAGGTCATATCGGTGGTGTGCCGTACGAAAGGTGCCGAATCTTGATCAAACTCAGTAACACCGCATCGGTATGAGGTTCTTCACATCCAAATCTACTTGGCATAATGTCATTGCAGCACAGCTCCCAAATGAGCCAGATTCTAAACGTGGATGTAATGTCACTCACGCAGCGAAGCTCAGCACAGACTTGATGGACATTGGACCCGCGTTGTGAACGTGAGCGCCATGATACGTCCGTAGCCGGAGCATCGTATCGTGATCACGCATATACGCAGATGCAGAAATAATGAACAGCTGGCCTCATGAACTTGGCCTGATTGTTGCATATCGTCCGTCCAGAACCAATAAGATGCTTAGAGTGAGCAAAGAGCTCGTGCACAAGTTGCTGAAAGGAGAACACAGTGTGATTAGTTTTCACGGACTTGTTTTTGAGCACAATCTGTCAAATATAAGAACGTCCAATGTTGCGAGTGCCGCATCAACAACGTTGACGCCGCGTCTATTTCAAAACGGTGCCACCAACGTAACGTGACCGTCGCGTGATGAGACGCGTCTGTCACGCGTCTGTCACGCATTCGCTGCCAACGACGATTCTTCTTTGTCACAGCTGTTGCTCCCTGCCACGAATTACACTTATAAATCCCGGTCTTCCGATTAGTTTACAAATGGTCAGAAATCTAGATTCTCGGCAAGATATCGTGAATGACGACGGATCGCTCCCAAAAATCAACATCAGCAGCGTGAGTGATCTCGTGTATTATACAGTTAGACGTCAAGTTAAATGGTACAGTGACGTGCGGCAATCGATTCTTGACTGAAAATTCTGTTCGCGGGTTTGATAGACTATTCCATAGTGATAGCGCGCACGAAATGCTATAGCTTGATTGGCGACTGAATCGCAGCACATGCTCAGCAATAATCAATGTAAATTGAAATCGAGGACGGACAGTTTCAAGAGATTCTTCTACTATTCTGGCAAACTCTTCACAGCCCTCAACTATTTCGCCCAAAGAAGGATTGATCCATTGAAACTCGTACAGAACAGTCTGCAGGAGTGTTGTGATCCTCGACCAAGCACCGTTCAAACCTCTCCGGGACCGTCCTTCCTTCTGAGACATACCCTTCCTGCACATAGCCCAGACTGCATGTAGTCTGCGCTCCAGTCCAGGGGAATGCTCCGATTCTTGATCGTTCCAGAAAGCCGATTCCTGCAGTCCGTCTCCTGTGCCGGGCACCGGTATGTACCCAAAGGCCTTACGAGCAGAACGGGAGATGAGTTTACGCCACTTTTGACGGTATTCAAGGTAGTGTCGATATACTGAAGCTGAGACAGCCTCCATCTCGGGAACATAGGTGTCAACAGGGGAGAGTGCAGCATGTTGTGCGGCAAGCTCGGCTTCCTCGGCCCACCCGTGTCTCATTGCGAGGAAATAAGACTGTAGAGGATGCGATTCGACATGTCCTAACCACCTCCTCTTCAAGTCATCGATGGACCACTCCATGTCGTATTCGGCGGCGAGCTTAAGCGTGTCCGTGAGTGTTTCCCAGTCATCGATTTTGGGGCATGTCATCGGATAACATAGTTGCAACAAGCGCAGCAGCGTTTGTCCATCCAACGTCAGCGAAACGACACGAAAACCATCACTGGATGTATTCCTCTGATTCGCCTTGTCAAGCTCCTCCGCAAGCTTTGGTGAGGCAAGCACAATGATAGCTTTGTTCGCGTAGAAGTCGAGTCCGTCGGAGGATTGCAGAACGATATCTGAAGACAAGGTCGAAAAACAGTCGAAAGGAGCTGGCACGGTGAGGAGCTCATGGGGATCCTCGCTTGTTGCTAGTTCTCTAATGGCGGCTGTCGCGTTCGAAGGATGGCAGAAAGTGAACGAGGTAGATAAAGCGCGTCCGGATCGGTGTGCGCTGATGAACTGCAATGCGCGGAAATAGCAGCCTGCGCCGATGTCGTCCATTCCTTCGGTGTAGTCAGCCAATGCATACTGCGAACTCTCCGCCCACTCCTCTGCGGCCTGCATCGCTTCCTGTTCCATCTGCAGTTCACCGCAACACGCGATAGCGTATAATCCCAAAGGGTCCGCGAAAGCGGATAGCGAACTCTTGAGTTTTGTCGCAATGGTATCCATTTGATACTTTGTGGCGGCTTTCAGTACCGAGCCGACAGCTACTATGTCCTTGAAAATCGGATCCTTGGCGTTTGGATATATCAGGCGAAGGAGACAATTCAGAGTCTCGCTGGTCTCCGTTATGTCTACAATGGGGAGCTTTTGGTCCCGACAAGCAGTTCCCGGATGCGATAAAGAGAACATATCCTCAAAGACCGTCGAAGCTAGACCCAAGATGACGGTGTGGACGTAGAAGTCCACGCCGTCCGCAGAGCGCAAGATGATATCGGCGCTCGGTTTGTCGAACGGAGCCTCAGCTTTTCTGGTCATCGAACACGGCGAGTTTTCCGAATGCCAGAGGGTTGGAGTTGCAGTAAGAAACAATTGGTGTGGGAAGAAGCAGCGCCATCGAGAAGCCCATCTCGGTCATTGCAGAAGAAGGCATATCGTTTACTGCTTCAAGTTGAAAGCTAGCAAGCGCCAGAGATTTGATGCTCGTCAACATTACCAGTAGCGAACAGGCCTAATTGGACCAGCTTCAGTGTGGCTTGTTTCGGGGAACAGGCTACTCATCTCAACCTTGGCAGGATAAAAAGGGCACTATTGATTCGAAAATGGCACCTCCAAAGCAGACACATACAGGTAGCACCGAAAGCGAACATTCAAGTTGATCATGCAGAGGAGCAAGGACTCAGGCACACCTTGAACCTAAGTATGAAGTTCGCGGCCACTGAACCTGTTACCATATGGGCCACATAGCACTCGTCCGGGTCTTTAAGATCCGAGTGGCCAACCAACCGTGTGTAAATCACGACGGAGAACGTCGCTGGCCACACGTCCAACACGTGTTGCTGTTTCTTGATCGCTGTGTGAAAACGGCCACGTACAAAGGCCCAACTCTCGGCGGGCGAGACAACCGCGCCAGATAGTGGTCGTCTCTACACAGGCATATGAAGGTTGGCATCTTGGCACATTGTCAACGCTCCGTCCTGTCTGCTTGGATAATTACCCTCAACTACTTTTCAAGACTGTAGATTATTCCTCTGCTCACCAACTCCGATGGCACTGCAATTTCGCTTCATCTACACTCACGCCACTGAAGACGCCTTCACAAACCCGTATCCAGGTCCAATTCCCAGTCGCGGCCCGGTTCGATCGACTGTTACCCACTCCCACACGCACCAGGCGAACAACAAGCAAGAGCCAGCGAGAGAGCAAGCTGCTGCCAGGCCGTCTGCAACCGTGTCAACGAAATTTACGATTGAGAAGAAGCCAGCGAATAGTACTTCATCGGTGATCGAGCAAGAATCACCCATGGGCGTGACTGATGAGAGAGACGAGGATGATTACGCGGTACGTAGTATATGTTTCACCAGCGACTGGGCCGCATTCACATATCTTACTTGGATCAGATGGAGGACTCCGAAGGACTTTCTCACGAAGAGATACTAGACACGATGTTCAGCCTTTCCGCGGAAAACGTAGAGTCGCAAACTGGACCTTGCGTTTCGACAACGATTGTTCACGCACCTTACGCATTTGGGGCACCTTCGAAAGCTGCCATTCGCCGAGGAGTGGAGAAAATTATGGCACCACAAGAGAGGCAATTTCTCGTGCTCGCGCAGACGACAGAAACCTACGAGCAGGCGGCTCGTGGCATCAATATAAAACAATGCATGCAAAACCGGTGGAGGACGTATTGAAGGATCGATCTGTACGGCAGTTTGTTAGAACTATTGACGATGCAATTCGAGAAGGGAACCCTGTAGACTTGCCTTACTAAACTAGTAATTTGAACATGATGCTGTTTGTACCTCTCCCGCCTTACCACTTGTACACCTCCACAATATTCTAGCTATAGAAAAACATATTAAGCAGAACTGCACATAAACAGCCTGCGTTCAGCATCAACAAGCATCGATTTCAATTCGAGGTGCGAGAGCGAGAATAGCAACAATAACGGTTCCATTCCTTTTTCGCAATTTTGCAGTAGCCGGCCCAGCCGAGGCAAGCATTGTCGGAACAAGGAATGTGAATTCCGGCCTATGCGAATGAGAATTCTAGAAACCGGGCCAAAGCGTTATCGAACGAAAACGTTGCATTTGTGGCCGTTGCCACAGGTGCCGTTTCAAAGTCCGAGTGGCAAATAATAAAGCATGGACCGCGATGGACAATGGCGTTGGGCCACAGGTCCGAAACACGTGTTCTTTTGCTTTGATCGCTGTGTGAAAATGGCCACATCCTAACACGTTCAAAGACCACACGCTCAGCATGGCAAAACTGGGGCTCCTTCGACACCGGTATATAAACGCTGGCATCTCCGCAGGTTTGCAACGCCACATCCTACCTGCTTCGTCTCCCACTGCCAACCACACACGTGAAGTATTGCTGTTGCTCTGGTCACTTGTTGCTCGATGGAACCGCAATTTAGCTTCCACCAGCCTTGCACCACTTTCAAAGATCCATCTCAAAGTCTGAGTTCAAACCTCTATCCAGTTCAGCCGACTCCCGACAACATTCACGCAGAGAAGGCAGCTGACAAGCATGAGCTAAAACGAGAGAAAACTGCGCTCAGACCGTCGTCAATCACGCCAGACACCCGTGAGACCGAAATCAAGGCAGAGGACAGCGCTCCATCTGTCGTTAAACGAGAATTTCGAATGGAGGAGACTGACGACAGACAAGATGATAGCAAAAGGGTGCGTCATCGCAGAAGGCCTCCACTCACCGACATCTGAATTCTGCATTCGTACAGGTTTCATTGGATCAGATTGAAGCTCCTGGGCTAGAAGGCGTCACTCTTCAAGATATTCTGGATATGATGCTGGAACTTCCTGCGGACGTTACAGCGTTGTGGTTGCAAAATGGAACCAGCGATGGGACGGTCGGTGCTCAAACGAGCAATGCGTCTGAAGCGCCTTTGGAGGCTGATGAGCGGCAAATAAAGGAGGAAGCGGTAATGCCGTAGCGAGGATGTCCCGATTCTGGCGCAATGGTCCAGCCATTCGAGCAGATGGCCCACTAAAATGAATGAGAGAGGTTTAGAGGAAGTAACTGTATTGAACTGAGTCGGAATTACCGGTGATTAATGCGAAACTGGATGTTCTTGGAATTATCTCTGCGCGGCAATGATTTAGGTAGAACGCATTTGAGTAACATCTGAATAACGTATGACCATGCGCTCTGAGCCAGGGATCATCCTTTTGAGAGCCTTGGCATAGGCTTCGTCATATCTTCTGTCGGCCAGTCGAGGATGTGAAGGATAGATGCGCTTGCTGAGAATGGACACACACTCTCGCCTCCACATCAGCGCAAGGCGAAAAGGTTCCTCCCTTCTCCAGGGTCGGTTCGGAGCGACAACACCGATTGACCATGCATGTCTCTGCTGATACTTCCATCAAGCAAAAAGGACCCAGCGAAGTCTTCTTGGTTGAGTCATCGCCTATGATACTAGAACATTATGAAATCAACGCACGAGCTAGCTAGCCTTAGTCACTTTCAAACTCATTGCAAATCCGTCAGGCCGTGCACGCTATGTCATGACTGAGTAACACCCAACTTAAAAAGGCAGTCAAAATTCCAAAACTCACCCGAGATTGAAGTTCGAAGGGCACGCAGCCCTGCAGACGGACTTTGAGGATATAGGGCGAAGTGCACCGAGAAGTTAGTATATGATTACAACTGTCTCCGGGCGATGCTTGGCACGTTTGCAGGGTTAGCCCGGCACGTAGCGCGGCCATTGTACCTCGCTAGTCAATAGAGGAACGAAGACCAGCATCGGTTTGGAGGACGACAGGCGGGGCTTTGACGGCGAGGGAAGGGCCTTCCAATGAATTCCTCGATACTATGACAGATCCAACCGACCTTAGTATATGTATACGCCGCAGACTCAGACCCAGCTTCTAAAGGCGTATATACTGCGCCTGAAAGGATTTTGGAGCTACCATTTGCAAGAACGAGTGGATACGGAGTTTCTGCGAGAATCCTCGGACGTGAGATCCGGTGAAATTTATGACAAAGAAGAGAAATGCAGAGTGGCTTCCAAGACGTGTGATGACATTCGAGCACTCTGCGGCTGCCAGCAATGAACTTCTGACCCTGAGAAGGATAATTCATGAAATTGCTATATGCCCATAGCTAGCTAGTGATCGGATATGTAGACATTCACGGAAAACATTTCGCTAAGCAAGCATCCAGGGATGAGTTGGAGCAATCAATGTTTCAAAGAGCTTAGATAATTATTTGTAGCCAAAACGTTGCTGCCCGCTTAGCTCAGTAGTAGAGCGCGCCACTCGTAATACTTTATTTGGAAGTTATGGTGAGGTCGGTTGTTCGATCCAGCCAGTGGGCATGAATGCTTTTGCACCATTTTTTTGCCCCATCGGCGTTGATACAGTTTTGCCTTTTCTTCTTTTTCCGCGTGGCTACGAAGTTTATCGGTTGGTCTATAGTCTTATGAGCGCATGACATCTCTTGTCTGGAGCGAATTCAATCAGTGTTAATTGTAAGAGCATGTGATCATCGTGTGCGTTATAGACTCGGCACGGCGTTGGGAGACGCGCGATCACATCATCTACGCTACACAGACCGAATCGTCACCGCAAGCAGCACCCATGACCTCTTGCGTGGGATTGGTGAGGAGAAGCACGACCAGGCCGTTCCATCTCACCTTCATCGAAGACCCACTTGTCGTTATCGGCTCTCAAGTTTGGCGATATATGGCGCTCTGACACAGGTTCTGTTACGTCCAGCACACATCTTCCGACAGAGGGTTGTGGTGCCGAGTTCACGAGACTCATCGAGATCCCAATAATGGAGTGTCCTTTGTGAAATCGTGACGGATTCTCGACGGGTATTCATTGGCCGTTGGAACGACGCAGCCTATCTGCCACTGGCACTGTGTCCTGCGCTGATAGGCCACCACATGCTGCGTCATTTCCGTAATCCACTCTCACATGCACAGGGAGCGTGTCTATCTATGTCTGTCACAGCGTCTGCAGCTCATTGGTTCCGTTCGGCAGCGACAAGTTTTAGAACGGATCCTAGCGCGGTAGCTTTTCGACCCTGGCGAGCTGTGATGCCAACTCTCCATGCTTTTCGCCCGTGTTCCCACCCACTATGTTACTGAGTCTGGGCCGGATCGCCCTTCGTTCATTCATTCGTTCGTGTGGTATGATATCCGTGCGGTTCGTCCTCGTGCTCGTTCTTGGATGCCACGCTCCTCTTCTCTCATATCGCCGTCCCTTGTCCTAGTCCCGTCCTCATTGGACGACGAACGCACTCTCAATGACGCTCATTGTCCATCTGGTTCTGACGGCGATGTTATCCAGATAACGCGGTATATCGGGCATCCGCGACTCCACACTCTGGAAGCTGCACCGCACACTGGGCTGGGCTCTGCAGCATCCCTCTGCGTCTATCGGCCTCATCAGCCCCGATATTCAATTGAGCTCCGCGAGTGGTAGACATTGCGGCAATCACCTGCGCGTCTCTCGCATGATCGTCCAAGCGCACAGCCTTTTGCGCATAACGAACTTGCGAACATAGCATCGTGCCCCGCCTAGCCAGGACTTTGTTGCAGGCACCCTGCTGGAGAAGAACGTGCTCGGCCGTATTCATTCGTATTCGTAGGTTGCCGGAACGCGATGCATCTTGACGTGCAGGACTTGGCGCGCGTGTGTCTCGTTCCACGCGCCATTCGTTCCGAAGTCGGTTCTGATCACACAGGCTCTCATGTGTTCCGACTTCTTTCCCAACGGACAGGACATTGTCTTGCGCCACGCACCGCGGCGGCCGCAGTGTCCCTTCTGCTGCGCCAGGGTGCCGATAGCACAATCTATCCATACTGGGCTGCCCCTCCAGGTTCCGCGCTTCTCTTCGGCTCAGAACAAACCGCTTACCTTCGGATGATGCATGACCTTACTCGATAGAGTCCAGCACCTTCGCCTGCTAGCTGCATGACGCGCTTCTCGTGTGGCACTGCGCTAGCCCAAGAATGGGGAACTGTCCCCGGCCGCACTTGGTGAGAAACACAGAAGACGAGTGTGCGGAGGGAGAATTTTTTTAATGTGTGCTCCTCAACGGCTCCGCGCCGTTCCGGGATGCGCTGCTCATCCTCCAACACGTATTGGTAATTGGTGGGGGGAACACCCTCGTCTGTCTAACATTCGACGGCGCACCGTTTCAGATTCGGAATAACATATTGCACCTCGGTACAGAAGGCCGACACAGTCTACTGGCCAACGCTGAGCGCTGAGCAACAGAGAGGCGGCGCTTCGTCCTGATCCCAGCAATCCGCTCCTGCCTATCCTGGCTGCATCGGGGAGTATGTTCCCCGGGAGCCACACGTGTAGGCATGCCACTGCCGGCTTGATGATAGTGTCCGTCCTTTTTTTCCGCTTCGCTTCGGCAATCCGTGTCTGGTGCTCGTTGTAACTGACGACGCCCCTGTGGCGTTGACACGAGCAGGCCGCATTGCAGGATAGATGGTGGTGGCCAGCCTCAGCGAGGACGTCCTATTGTATTCCCTTCCCCCGATCCCAAACGGATCGTTGCAAGAATGAACCACACCGACAGGTTTCATCATCACGACGACTTCGAGAAGCGCGTTCGAGACGCACTGCGCTTCTTTACGAGAACAATCGCTGCGTATCAGAATCGATCGGGGATGGGGATGGGGATGGGGGATAGTGAGGCAATAAGCGGGAACGCACGTCGACTACGTACGTATATCCCGCAAACAAACACGGACTCGGATCGTCCATCGCCCCAGTGCGTCCCGCGATGACGAACGATCCTCGCGCGCCGGAGATGCCATCGACCACGCATCACCTTCGTGCGTCTGAAAGACAGATGGATCACAGACGTCGAGCACGCATATCCCTTCTGTGGATACGCCCGCGTAATCACCCTCCCGAGGCAGCAACAATCAGCTAGCGTGTCACCCTCTCCAGCAGCTCTACGACCCACACACGTCCCAACTAAATCAGTCCTAGCCGGCTGAGCACAAGTCAGTCCCTGAGCTTCTTTCATTATGTGTATCGCCGCCCTCCCAGTCGTCACGGCCCCCATCAACACCCGGCCCAGCGATGGTGATGGGGATTGTGCAATCCACGGTCGCTAGCGCATTAAGCAGCTGTATAGATTACCACATACTCTTCTGATGGCTCTGTTGGCGACAAGTCGACCGTCTTCTGAGATTCACATCGGGCGAGCCGGCGTTCGCGGATGCGGACGCGTCCACGAGTCCGCTCCGCTACGTGCGTGCGATCCTTCCTCCGCGTCCCCTTGATACGATTGTGGTCTGTTACGTACGACCAGACACACGGGACGCATCTGCGTGCTAGAACACCACTCTGACGAAGAACGAGGCGTCGAATGTGTACCTGCTAGTGGCGGCTTGTGGTCAGGCCTGGTCCACGGGCTCGGGCACGCGTCCTTGCGGGCGTGCGACGATCCCCACCGAGCGCCCACCAAGAGCGCTCGGAGAAGCGTCCTCCCGTTCTGTCACGCCCGCCAACCGCTCGGGCACCAAGCTGCATCGACAACGATGATCTCTATGTGACAAAATAATGTTCTATGTGTATGGAGACGGAGAGACAGCAAGACGTCGACGGGGTACTGCAACAAACTGCGCAAGCTTCGTATTATTTTTACAACATGGGTATGGTACGATAGGGCCTCCAACCATGAACAGCGAATATAATGGGGCAACGGGCAAATGACTATGTACAGTAGCAAGCTGCTGAAAAATGCGTGAACAGATCCTAGAAATGCATGCAGACATCCAACCAAGTGGAAGCAAACAAGAGAGCGAGCGGGAGGGAGCGAGAAAAATAAGGTGTAAATATAATGCAGAAAAGCATATCCGCAATCGTGGGCATGGGGCCTAGGGCTTGGAGGATAACGGCGGGCATTACTACAGGTATAGGTGATACATGGATACATATCCGCAAGCGGCGATCGAGGATCAAGGACAAGGAGGGTGCAAGCGGGCGTCGAAAAGGGCGACAAACGCGTCTGATAAAGCATCGTGACAGCCAGCGCGGGTATACACATCTGACAAGCATCGCGCTATCCTAAACCGCGCCAAACGACGCGTCAAAGTTCTGCACCAACAACCCCACACGAGTCAGTTCCATGCGCTCGACGACATCGAGTGACGTACATATTGAGACATCGACGCGTGGGTATGAGCGTGGTGCGTGCCCTCTCCGGTGTACACGGCGGGCCCCGCATGGTGGCTATGGTACTCCACGCCATACGCATTACCACACATGCCCATCGCGCTCATCGCCGGCACGCCCACCTCCTGCACGCCATGCGCAAACGTCAAATCAAGCGGGCTCGGCGGCAGGCTCGCGTATCCATCATCGCCCGCCTGCACGAGCTGCGGCGTCGCGGCGCTACTGTACCCGCCGCTCGTGCCCGGGCGACCCCCACTCGCGTGCGGCGAAGAATGCAGCGACGACAGCGCGGGCTCGAGCGAGCCGGAGGACGACATGTGGTGCAGCGAGTGCACGGGCGGGAGAGGCAGCGACGGCGCGGACGCGGACGCGGTCGACGAGAGCGTGTGGTTGTTGTAGAGGAGGTAGTCGTTCAGCTCGGAGCCGAGCTCGGGCTATCATAAGCGATCGAATGCGATCGGCGGCGCGGGAAGATGACGGGTGGATGTGGGAAGTGGGAAGACACATCCGGGGGAGAAGCATCCAAGGATGACATAGGCAAGTCGCCGGTCATGAGAAAGGCCGGGAAGCGAAGAGGAGAAAATGGGGATCTCGTCAGCGCCCTTTCTTCGCAAGACAAATTAGTGGATTTCACTCACACTCGACTCTGCAGAGAAGGTGCCGACGGAGTGTGCGGGCGACAGAGGGGGCGACAGAAGCGAGCTGCGCGTCTGCCCGTGGACGAGGTTGAAAGAGTATACCACAGTCAACAACACCTCTTCTTGTCCTCCCGGGCTGTCCTTGCCATTGTGCTCGTCTCCGGGGGCATTGCCGTTGCCAGAGAAGCGAACGATATCCTGGACGATGGTATATGGCGTCGGGTCTGCGAGGGGCACGCATACAGTCAGCATATGCGCCGTGCGAGCCAAGCCGACACTCACCACCACACTCGACAAGAGCGCGCCAGAATCCGGGCACGAACGGCGTGCGATAGAGGAAAGAGCACTCCATCTGGGATGGCCACACACGCGCGGGCGTCATGCTGCTCGAGTGCAGCATCAGGTCCGTCCGCTCCGCAAACACCTGCGCCTGGCCATGCAACGTCCCGTTACCCATGCCAGACGAGTGAGCCATGTCCCTTCGCACCACGCGGAACGCCGAGTACGCATGCTGCAGCGCGCAGCGCGAGACAAAGGTGACCGTCGGGTCGAGCGCGCGCAGCGGGCGCGGGGCTTGCGTGCGGTACTGGCCCTGCGCGTGTGAGTATTGCGTCAGGCTCGGGCTCGGGTCGGGCGAGTAGGTGTACTCTGAGTCGGGGCAGACGTCGATCGAGACGTAGCTGCAGGGCGGGCCGGGCGGGATGCTGGAGCCCGACGAGGATGCGGACGAGGGGAGCTGCTCTGGGGAGCGCTCGGCCTTGGGCTGCATCATGGCGATATGTCGACTGGAGAGAAGCTGGAGGACTGTTTGCGGGTATTTGTTAGTATGATGTACGCTTGACACGGACGACAGAGCCGGGGTATATGCGGGTGAGGGAGCCGCAATTAGACTAGCACTCACTGCGCTTGCCCTCGGTGGTGTCTCGGAGCTGCTGGAGACGGCTGCCGACCTGCTTGGGGGTGCGCCGCTTGCCGGTGCGCTGGAAGATGTAGTCCGAGATGAACTTGTTGCGCATGGGGAAGCGGCCAAAGGCACGCGTCGTGCGGCTCTCGACGGGCTGGTACTTTTCCAAACCTGCGCGCGATCGCATTAGGGTCGCTCGGGCAATCGCAGAAGATGCGCACCTTCGACGAGGGCGGCCTCGAGATAGGGCGGCCAGACGACCTCGCCCTTGCCCTTCATGGTCTTCCAGCACTTGCGGCCTGTGACGATGGTCTGGATGGTCTCGTTGATCTCGCCCTTGGCGGAGGAGGCATAGGAGAGCTCGTCGGTGGAGGAGACGCGCACGTGCTGTGCGAACTGACGGGATGCGGGAGAAGACATGGCTTGAGGCGAGGGCGGCAGATATGGCAATGGCAGAGCCGACCGAGGAGGGAAGGTCTATATATGCGCGGAAAGCGTGGATGGAAGACACCGCCTCAGGGGACGGGACGCGATGTGGCGGGAGCGGTGCGTGGGACGGGGGGTGGTAGGGACCGAGGGGGGACGCGTGCGGTGGAGAGAGCGGAGGAGGGAGAGGAAGGAATATAATATAAGGTGGTGATGGGGGCTAGAAGGAATATTGATTGCGATCGGCAGAGTGGGAAAGTTTCAAGTGGGCAGCCAAGCGGGGGCAATCGCGAAATCAGAGGCCATCACCCAAACCGATCCTGCCAGCCGCGGCGTCTTCAGCTCGAGTAGCGGGACGAATCTTTGGCTCAGAGCAGTGCCGGGGAGCGGTTCTTCCATGCACGATCGCTGTTCAGATCACCGCAGACGCCCAGACACGGAGTCTCCGCCAGCCGACGCTTCGATGCTCAATGAAAGAACCTCCTCCATTACGTAACCGCGCGGTCCGATCCCGACGTCCACCTTTGCGCTTTCCCTCCGAACGGACGAACCTCACCTGCCTCGCGACGCGCGTCTTGACCTGCACCGTGCTCCTGAGCCACCGCGGCCCTCGCGTCGGCAGAGCCCAGCGCGTGCCGTCGTCCGTAGCAGGCGGGAGCCGTCGTCGACGTCTGCCCGCCCGAACGAGCACGACGGCTGCGCGTCCGTGTGCCTCGGCGCGCATCGAAAACAAACGTGAGCAGAGAGAGATGCATCTCGACGTGCGCACAGCCAGCAGCACCGCGCTCCAAGCGAACGGACGACGCGGCGTCAAGCGAAGGTGGCTCGCCCCACGTGTCGCGAGCCACCCTCTTCATCCCAAAACGGCAGCGCGCTCCCGCTGCGCTCTCCCATTCGCTGCAGACATTCAATTTCGTCCATGCAGATCGATGCCGCCGTCCTCCTGGGCCCATATATCCATATCTGGCGCACATTATTTATGCGACATGCGCGGACCACCCGATGTGGATTTTCGCAGAGATCCCATCGCCGGGTCGCGCGCGACCCCCGCCGGCCAATCGCATACACGGGCCAATGGCAAGCTCTCCCCTTATGCCCGTTTAAGATAGATAACGGCGGCCACCCCACCGGTAACTTGCTCATTTGGTTATGGTAAATGGTGTGCCACTTGGGATTGCCAACAAAAAGAGCCTAACCATCCAATGCGAGCGTATTTGCACGTATGCAGATGCTCCCGTTCGGTCCGCCCCAACCGCGATCTCAACGAGCCCACATCGGACAGACGTGCTGCCGTTAGCTGTGTGCCAGTGCCAGCAGTGTCAGAGACGCAACGCGGGTGCACATCCATGCTGCCTGGACAGAATCCGCCACCAGCCCAGCCGCGGCATGGCATGCGGGAAGCCCAGGCCGCCGATCGCGTAACGGTCACCTTCGTCACGGTCTTCGCGTTGGTTGCGTTTCGTCAGTGCGCGAGGAGCATCATGATGAACACGGTTGTTATGCGAGCGCGCGCAAAGTTGCAAAGTTACAAACTTACGACGCAGCGGGAGAAGCTCACTGCGGTTTGGGATACACGGACCCGGATGCCGGCACTCTATCTGCCAGCTCGCCTAGTGTCCTTTCGAGGCCTCTAGCTGAACTTTCCTATACACAGACACGCACTGAACGCGATCGGAGCATCAAAGCCGCAAATCGTATTGGTGCAGACTTGCCTATCACTCAACGGAAGGGTGCAGGCAATGGAAGTGCCGCTTGAACGTACGCGAAGGTTCGTTTCTCGTCCCCCCACCGAGGGCCTGACAAAGCTCTTCCGGCTCCCCACCCAACTTCTACACTTCTATCCGCCAAATACGCTCTAGCACGTAACGCCTCGGCTGTCTTCTCGGAATCGCTCGTCAATCCGAATTGTGATCTCGCTTAGGGCTTGCAGACATCTAGACAACCGTGCAAGCGCGAACGCGAAATTCACGGTCACGGGAGAAGGTGGCTCGGGACCTCGCGAAAGCCTCCTCGGTGTGAAGTCTGCCATGCGAACGACATGAAAACCCCCAAACGCGCTCGCTGGAGTGCTGGCTGAAATATCACGCGCGGCAAGCCCCGTCGTGCACGACGGAGCCGCAAGGGCGATTCGAACGCACTCAAGGTGAGCCCCGGGTGGAATAATAACAGCATGTATACGTACGCCTTCCGAACATCTGCCACTTGGGTGCTGAACACGCGAAAGAGGCCGCGCTCCATTACGTTACGACATCCCAACCTACTGACCTGCCCAGGTCCGGCCGCGCGATTCGCGATTCGCGATGCAACAAACACATTGGCACACCGCACGATCGCCTGACCAGAGACCGCAGCAGCGTGCTGCCACCACCGTCAGACACCACCCTCTCCCAAGCAAGGGTCCCACACACACCTAGCGCTAAGAACGAACGCTATTTTCGTATTTTTCGTCACCTGGCACAGGTGGCAGATCCGCACGAGCCTAGCCTCCCGACCACAGAGACGAACCGCCCGGCTCAGCTCTCAGCCCTCCGCCCTCCGCCTCCATCTCACATTCCACGCACGCCGCAACCCACCCACCGCCCACGCGATCTCTCCCCACCTCACGTATCCCAGTCCATCTCGCTAGCGCGCGATCACCCCGCCCGAGAACATCGCCAGGCTGTCCTCGACTCGACCGATCGCGCGTGCGAGATGTTACGCTTGCAACGCCGCGTGCGGTGCGCGCGTTTCTCGATCTCGACGGCTCCAAAGACGGAGACAAATAGAGAGAGATAGAGCCCAGACTTTCGTCCTCCCAAATCTCTACATCGCCGCAGCAAGAACCCGCTTCATCATCAGAATCAGAATTC